>NC_077230.1:343596458-343896458 GCF_027887165.1 Monodelphis domestica
ATAAGCCATATATCTTTTGAAAGCATGAGATTATGTTTAGTTGCTTCCAAAGTAATTATCTGACTTATATGGCTAAGATTACTGAAACTTGATATCAAAATTCTGTGAATTATTAAGGTATGAGATATGTGGTAATAAATGAAAGGTTCCAGAAGAGATGCCACTGAAGAAAGCTTGCATAATAGATCCAAATCATGACTTGTTTCTGGATGAACCTCTAAAAAAATGTTTAATTATAGAATATGATTTTAGAAGATTGTGAAGGGCATATTAAAAGAATAGTAAATTTGAAAAGAAAATAGTTTCATTGGTTAGGTTTTTAAACTATACACATTTTAATTTTTATTATAAAAATAAGATATTTTATCTTGATAAAATAGTATGGACTACTGGTGGAAAAAATGCAAAATGTTTCATGAAAGAAGGTAAAGAAGCATCAGCTCTGACAGTATTTAACTCCTTGAAAACTGGCAGAGCTTTATTACGGAATTAGCAAATTAAGAAAGTACTGCTATATGTAATAACAATATGTAATAACAAGCTTCATGCCAATAATTCTGATGAACTGTCTCTGATGTCAACATTTAACAGCTGTTTGGTTTTATCATACATACTCCTGTTCCTCAAAGGACATAAAAGAAGATTTTGCAGATGAAAGCCTGGAAGCCTTCACATTGATATATCTCCAAAAAACAGTCCAGGGTTTCCCTTGGCCTGGAACTAGGCTTTTCACCAATGTCTATCATCATATGCCTTCTCACCGTATCCCAGGGTAGGTATTCACCCCTTGAACAATTAAAAATAACACAAGGAATGGAGTTTCCTTTGGATTTGGTAATAAGCCCTTGATTGTGTCATAAGCTCCAAATAAAAGTCTTGCTACAGAACGATAACCTGAAAACAAAGTTCAAGTCCTTGGTATAAATCAGTAATACCTTCAGACTTTGCTATCTTATTAATGCAGTCACTTAAACCTTTGAACTGTTGTTCTGGAGGACCTTTTCCAATATTAGCCTCTAATTAAATTCAGGCAAAATCCAAAGGATATACTATACATACAGATGTTACTCCAGGAACCCTACCTAAAGCTAGACTAGCTTTCAGAACTGTTTATCTTTAACTCCTGACATGAAAATCTGCTTGTATTTGTCCTTAAAAGTGAAGTTTAGAACTTGTGTTGGAAAATATCAAATAATAGTTGACAAATTGCCATGCCCCAAACTGAAAAAGTCCTTGTCCCCTGGGATGCACACAAGGTGGCCCATGATGCCCTTGTACTGCACCTAGGGGATGAACTGCTTGGACAATGCCTGTGTCTGTAGCAATGGCTTCATGTGCTCTATGGACCTCACTGCAGTCTTGGACAAAGTGGCTGAGATACTGCTCATCAACAGGTCCACAGGATGCCAATCTGGCAGCTGCTATAGCTGTGGTGACTTCTATTTGTGCTCCAGCTGACCCTTGCACTTGGACTCCCTGGCTCAATAGGGTTTAGGCCCTCTGTAACGTAGACTGGGTAGGAAGAAAAAACAGCACAGTAGTTGAGTCTGTGCCCAATCTTAAACCAGTCAGTTGTTCCATGTTCAGTTCTTGATCCACATATGAGTTCATCAGGTGACAAATAAGATGATCTAGTCCTCTCATCTCTTCGAAGATTTTCCACATTGTGATGTGATCCACACAGTCAAAGGCTTTAGTGTAAGCAATGAAACAGAAGTAGGTGTTTTTCTGGAACTCCTTTGCTTTTTCTATAATCCAGCAAATGTTGGCAATTTGGTCTCTAGTTCCTCTGCCTTTTTGAAAACCAGCCTGTATGCCAGTAATTCTTGGTTCACATTTTTTTAAGGCCAAAACTTGCAGAATCTTAAACACGAATGAGTGCAATTGTTTAGTAATTTGAACATTAATTGGTCTTGTCCTTCTTTAGGACTAGAACACAAAGTGATCTTTTCCAGTTCTGTGGCCACTTGAGTTTTCCAAATTTGCTGGCATATTGAGTTTTAAATGGCTTAACTGGAATTCTGTCACTTCCACTAGCAATGTTAGCAATGCTTCCTAAGGCCCATTTGACTTCCTTCTTTAGGATACATAGCTCTAGATCAGTAACTACATCATCATGGTTATCAATGATATTAAGATTTTCTTGTATAGTTCTTCTGTATAGTCTTTCTGCCTATTCTTAATCTCTTCTATTTGTGTTAAATCCCCACCATTTTTATCTCTTATCATGCCCATTTTTGCATAAAACACTCCCTTTCTATCTCTAATATTCCTGAGGGGCAGCTAGATGAGAGGGTGAATAGAAGGCCAATCCTTGAATTAGGAGATTCATCTTTCTGAGTTCAAATATAGACTCAGATACTTACTAGCTGTGTGACCCTGGGAAAGTCATTTAACCCTGTTGACCTCAGGTTCTTCATCTGTAAAATGAGCTGGAGAAGAAAATGGCAAACCACACCAGTTTTTTTGCTAAGAAAACCCTAAATGGGGTCAGTAAGAGTCAGACATGACTGAAAGGATTAAACAACAATAAAAATTCTTGAAGAGATCTCCTGTCTTTCCCATTCTATTGTTTTCTTCTTTTCATTGTTCATTCTTTAGAATTAAATTATTTAGTTTCCAATTGACTTTTAATTTATGTATCCATGGCTAGAAGCATGTTTCATTCTGATCTTTTGTGGGTTTTGCTCCATCCAGGATTTAATTTCAAATGCTATTTTAAAGTTGTTGGGAAAGAAATGTTAGAATTTGGCTGAGTATTTCCTTTACTCTGTCATCTTGGTTCCACCCCTGGAAGTCTCTCCCAATATATTTCAAAAACATTTCATGGGGTTGTCCAAAAGTATAATAAGTTGCCTTGAGATGTAGTGTGTTCCTCCTCTTCACTTCCACCTCCAAGGTATTCAAGATGAGACTTGCTGATCACTTGTCAAGTGTATTGCAACTGAGATTTCTTTTTCATATATGGGATCATTTAGATGGCGACTGAAGCCTCTCCCAAGTCTCATTTTCTGTGATTTTTGTGAGTCTTAGCAATTCTACCTTCTATCCCTCCATTATCTATCCCTTTCCATAAAATTCCCAATAAAATATATTTTGACATTCATTTGATCTACTAGCTTTGTTTGAGTTTTGACCTCTTCAAAAAAATATAAAAATGTGTAGCTTTGAGCAACAATTTAGAGGGAGCTTCTCTCTAGCACTTAGCCTCTTAGTGTTAGATGATTCTAAGTAATATCTGGATTAATTAAGGTTAAATTATGTCTTGAGAAATTTAAGCTGAGTTAATGCTTCCACATCTCTAATGAAATGTGGATTGTATTAATGATTTTTAATCTAATAAACTATCAGGAAACCATTTCTTCTCCCTTTATTTATTAAAAAAATTTTTTTTAAAACCCTTACCTTCCATCTTGGAGTCACTGTGTATTGGCTCCAAAGCAGAAGAGTGGTAAGAGCTGGGCAATGGGGATTAAATGACTTGCCCAGGGTCACATAGCTGGGAAATGTCTGAGGCCAGATTTGAACCTAGGACCTCCCATCTCTAGACTTGACTCTCAATCCACTGAGTCACCCAGATGCCACCTCTTCTCCCTTTAAAATGTAAGATTCAAGCCAATGACCAATACTCCAAATATTATATTTTATAAAATTTATTAATAATCACTTGAAGTAAAGGAATAAAAGGGAAATTGAAGTATAAAAATGTAATTATCTAACCAAAATAAGACCATGTGGATAGTTCTCTCACCTCTCCCAAAAAGCCTACTTCAGCCAGTCACAATCTCAAGAAGAGGGGGGGGGGGGTAGGGCTACCCAAAATTTATATCCTCTTTACATTAGAAGGAACATGGGATGCAGAGAATTGTAGTTTTAGGGTTCAAATTATAATTACACATACACTATAAAAGCCTGGATACTCAAAACATTACTCTAGAGCTCTTTGCTCAGGTGGAGATACTACATTCCTCTGTTTGGTTTGGTAGGAAACCATTAAAGATGACTTTGATCAGTTTTAATCTGAAATTAAAATTGAATTTGGTTTCTTCCCCAGGTAGTTAACTAGAAGGGTATATCATATTAAAAATCAATCAACACATCTTTATTTCTAAATCAACTAGCATCTATTAAATGCTTACTAAGTAGTGTGAACTATACAAAGCAAAGCACAAAGAAGAGACAAAAACAATCCTCTATGTTTAAGGAGCTTATATTCTAATGGGGAAGATGCAATACATACATTGTGTTTTTATTTTGTAATGAAAAGTTTTAAGTTCCTTTTGAGAAAAAAAAATGTTTTTAAGGATGAGAAATTTTCTGCCTTCCAGAATCCAGAGACAGATTTCCTTGTAGAAAATGCCATGGAGATACCCATGGAGACTGCACGCTATTCCAGGAGTTCCTGAGCAAAACTGAATGTGCAGAACTGAACTTTGGGGGGGTTGAATATATTTGTTTTTATGTACGTTGTTGTACCAAAGTGGACTGGCCCCTAGTTGGTTTTGTTCTTGATTTCCTTTTGTTTCCTTATCCCCAAGTTGTTGTATTTTCCCTGTGTAAAATTGTATGTACCTTAATTATGTTTAAAATGATCCATTGGGGAGACTGGTCTGATCTCCCAAAGGATCAAAGGGGGACAATGTGCAGATGGAAAATTTGCAACACGTGAGCTACATTCCCAGCATCCTTTTAAGTTACATCATCATTTTACATTAGGATGCTTAGGAAATAAATTTGGCTGAGACCCATGCTGTGGGCTCTTTTTTGGAGCTTGTGCTTTTGGTAAAGTGCTGCAGGTATGAGTCTCTGCCTCTCTTTGCTCTGCTCACTTGACTGGAAGAACCTTTTTTGTTTCCCCTCTCTTTCTGATTATTAATAAAAATCCTACAATTTAGATTAGATGAAAAGTAATCTGAAAGGATAACGCATTAGCAACTGGGGAGAATTGGAAAAAGTCTCCTGTAGAAGGTAACATTTGAGCTGAGCCTTGAAGAAAGTCAAGGAAACTAAGACAGAAGAGGGCAGAGAATTCTGGGCACAAAGGCATGAACATAGGAAAGGGAGTGTTGTGCTCAAGGAATAGCAAGTAGGCCAGGGTAGCTAGACTGTAGAGTATAGGTAGTATTATAAGCATAAAAAGACTGGAAAGGTAGGAAGGGGCCAATTTATGAAGAACTAGAAATGCCATAGTTCCAAAGAACTGTAATTTTATATATGTTTGTGTATATAATTTGATCCTGGAGGCAACAGGTAGCCATAGGAGCTTACTATATAGGGATAGGATGAGGATAGGGTAGGAACTGGGGGATAGTCTGTCTAATACTTTAGAAAACTCATATTGAGGGGCAGATTGGTGACTCAGTGGTTGGCGACACAGGCCTAGAGAAAGGATGCCCTGGGTTCCAATCTGGCCTCAGACACTTCCTAGCTATGTGACCTTGGGCAAGCCACTTAACCTCGATAACAATTAAACAACTTATGCCTTGGAACCAATATGCACAGTATTAATTTTTTAAAAAATAAAAACCCTTACCTTCCATCTTAAAGTCAATACTGTGTATTGGTTCCAAGGCAGAAGAGTGGTAAGGGCTAGGCAATGGGGGTTAAGTGACTTGCCCAGGGTCACACAGCTGGGAAGTGTCTGAGTTTGGATTTGAGCAGTATTAATTCTAAGGCAGAAGTTGTGTTTTTTAAAAAAAATCTTATTGGAATATGAACCAAGTATGGTCTAGATTGGAGAGAGACTTGTGTTGGGGAGACCAAGTAGAAGGCCATTACTATTATCTAAATGATAAGGGTATGGACTAGTGGTTGTGTGAGTGGAGAGCAAGGAACATATACAAGAGAGGATGTGAAGGTAGAAATAACTAGATTTGAAATGTATTGGATTTATATAATCAATTGAGAATGAGTAGTTGGGGGTGATGTTGAAGTTATAGACCTAGGGGACTTGACAGCAAAAGAGAAATTGAGAAGAGGGGAAAATTGTGGGGTGGGTGTGGGGGCCAGGGAAGGAAATAACAGGTTCAGTTTTAGATCTGTTGAGTTTGAGATATCTATGATATATGTAGTTTGAGATATCCAAAAGGCAAGTTGGTGCATAATTACGGATTCAGAGATAGGTTAGAGTTGGATAAAGATTTGAAAATTGTCTTCCCAGAAAAAAACATAATTAAATCGATGGGTGCTGATGAAATTACCAAGTGACAAAGTCTAGAGCATAAAAAGAGGGACCAGCATAGAGTTTTAACTTTCATTCATAGTTAATAGGCATGAGATGAAGAGCCAGCAAATGAGACTGAGAAATATTTAGATAGAAAGAGAACTAGGAGGGAACGATATCAGGAAAATTGAGAAAGGAGAGAAAATATCCAGGAAGCAAGGTGGTCATCAGAGTCAAATATTATACAGGATGTAGATTAAGAAAAGATCATTTTGTTTGGCAATTAAAAAATACTGGTAACTTTAAAGAAGGAAGTTTCTGGAGACTGATAATGTTCGAAGCTATATTACAGGTGGTTTAGAAGACAATGAGAGGAAAGAATGTGGAGGCAAAATTATAGGTGGTTTTCTTAAGATAAGTCATAAAGGATTATGACAGGAAAATAAATTTCCTAATGAATGGAAGAAAGATGGGTGTGTTTATAGGCAACAGGGAAGGAACAAATACCTAGAAAAAAGATCAGAGGTAACAGAGAGGGTGAGGATGATAATTGGGTAATTTGGAGTAGAGAATAAGATCAAGGGTTCATGATGAGGGGATGGCTTTGGTAAGGAGGAGGCCTACCTCTTTATCTGAAGTAAGAGTGAAGGAGCCATCAGTAGGGGAAGACATTCTAATGAGATGAGATGAGGAGGTGGGGAAAAGAAAGAGCCCTCAGTGTGTAATTGGCCTCAGTTTTTCTGGTGAAGTATGAAACCTCAACTGAAATGGTGGGAGAAGGGGTGCCATTGGGAGGCTTGGAAAGAGACAAGAAGGGTTGGAGTAGTCATTAAAGAGAATGGGATATTTAGGGCCTACTGTGTGTCTGAGAACATTCTAATTATTTGCCACCCATTGTTATCCTCCTGCCTGGCAAATTCCCTCCTCTATTACTCTCTCTATTTACATGTTACATAACCTTAGTATGCCTATGAGTGAACTATTCCCAACACCCATCTCCTATTCTCTCAACTCTATCCTTCTCAACCCTACCACACCTATGTTCTACTTCAATTCTGCTTTCCTTTCCACCATGTCCATTGGAATTACCAATTGAAAACTAACAAATTTCTCTCCATTGGACCTCTCATATTCTTCACCTATTCACTAAAACCTGGTTTTCTATGGATAACATCACATACTTGGCCATCTTCTTCATACCTTCACTCACTTATTCCCACTTCCTTACTCACAAATATTGCTTCTGGTAGGAGAGTTGAAATCCTGCTTGCTTTCCACAGTCACTCCCATACTTTCCCTTTGCCACTTTAACTTGGCAATTTCTCCTCCTTTGAAACTCACTCCATCAAAATCTATCATCTAGTCCAGAACATAGTGCCTGTTATCTGCCAGCTTACCAATTCAGAACTGCTCCTTTCTCAAAGAATTTAATATCTGACTCACTGGCTTCCTTTCCTGCCCTTATAACAAGGAGACTTTCATATTTATATCGATGCCCTCTCAACTATCCCACACTCTCAGTTTCTCAATCTTCTTAAATGCGTGATGTCCTCTCTTCCGCCTCAGCCACACACAGAGATGACCACATTCAAGATCACACCATCACTCACAGGTGTTCCATGGTCAGATATATTGCTAGTCATCTATTTGGCAATAACCCTATATCATTCCACAGCTCCTTATGCCTTACCTACTTCTAACCCTACTCTTCTTTTAATTGTATTTTTATATCATTAGCATAAAATTTTAATTTGATTTTTAAACAGTTAACATTCATTTTCTCCCCTCTCTGTTGAAAGAAAAAAAAAGATTAAAAAAATGCCTCCTAACAAGTATGTTGTCAAGTAAAACAAATTTCCATATTTTTCCATATCAATATATACATATATATTTTATCTATAATTTTGTACTCTGAATCTATCAGGTCTCTGACAGGAGGCGGATAATGCGTTTCATCTTCCATCCTCTGGAATCATGGTTAGTTATGGCACTGCTCTGAGTTCTTGTATCAATCAAAGTAACTCTTATTTATAATGTTGTTATTGTTTAAATTGTCCTCCTAATCTTTCTAGGCTTCTTATTCATTAGATTGACGTCTGGTCAAACAGTCTCCAAAATTGTTAAATGTTCAGTGTGGATATTTTATGCCACAGAAATCTGCATACATTACAAATCCGGGCTTGATTTATTGTCTTATTGGTTTCTAGACTTAAGAAAGTGATGGAGAAAATATTAATAATATAGCTTAAACTTAAATAGAGGTTGTAATTAAACTGGATTGGATACAGTTGTCCTAAGCCTAGAACTGTTTCTCGGATATGGAATGTTATTGTTAAGAGACCCCAACCTGCCTTGGAAACCCAGCAACTAACTGAGGAGCAGGAAGTGATGTCTGCACCAGAAGGTTCTTACATATCACAATCAATTTTCACATTATGACCCCAAACCAGGGTTTCCTCTGGGAACATCAGAATATAACTCATATCCAAGTCTTCCCTGAAAGGGGAAAAGACTCTCAGGTTCCGTATAAACACTAAGGTTAACAATACATCAAGTTCAGGACAAACTTTATTTCATTCTTAGAAAATCCCCCAAAGAAAAGACTTGCACCCAAGACCATGAACAGAAAAAAACAATCCTCTCTTTGATGGCTTCTACTTCTTTCAGAAGACTATACAGCCCTCCAGCCTTATAATACTACTCTAAAGTTGACTTTCCCTTACTCATCCACAAACACACACACACACACACACACACACACACACACACATGCACATACAACTACAAAGAACTTCAGATCAGCACAGAAGCACGTAATCCTTTTTCTCCGCTGATCTTCACTTTGAAGCTCTCAGCTAGGACTAGGAACTCCTCATAATTCCACCATTCCTCTGCCTTTCCTGACTTTGTCTTCTACCTTTTAAAGACCAAGGCCATGGGTATTGCTCAGGAGCATGAAATTGCATGGAATGGATCTCTCCTAACAGTCCGATGTTGCGGTGCAGCAGTAAGACATGGAACATCACTGTTTTCAAAGAACTAAGTGGAAGCATCATGCCAAGGGCAATAGAGAGATACATAGATGTTTGAGAAATGAATGAGTAACTTCAAAGGCAAATAGGATTAAAAAATGCTATCCAGGAATTATATGAGGCAGAGAAGAAGAGTTCATCAAATAGTGAGAGATGGCAGGTGGACAGTAAGAATGTCCTGCAGGCATTCTCTCAAAGTCAGGAGAAAATGAGGAGAATCTCTACCATGCTGGATGGATTCTAAGTGGTCAACTTTTGCAACAATCTAGACAAGAGCTGCATCAGAGGATATAGGCAGATATGGGTGGGTTAGGATCTCCATCATTGGAGAAAACGCCTGAATCAATAAATTCCTAGTTGAGTCTGTTGACAGTTTACAGTCAGGTAATTACTAGATCCAATTAGGTTTGCCCATAGAATGGCTTTCAAATGGAATGAGGTTTCTACATCCAAGAGAGGCAATAGAAGCATTGGTCTTTCCTATCCAATGAAGAAGTATGGTTTAGTGGGAAGAGCACTGGAATTGTAGTCAGTGGGTCCAAGATCAAGCCCTAGCTTTGCAACTTATTAACCAAATCATTCCCCTTCCTGGACCTGAGGCTCCTCAAATTTAAAGTTGGGGAGGGTGCTGAACTATATGACCTCAAAATCTTTCTGAGATGACCCCTGTAATCTTCTCTAGATCTTATATTCCTCCTCTGCAGAATGGTAGATTTAGATTAGATCAAAGGTTCTACAGATAACTATGCCCAAAGGGCTCTAAAAGACTATCTGCCCTTTGATCCAGCCATAGCACTGCTGGATTATACCCCAAAGAGATAATAAGGAAAAAGACTTGTACAAGAATATTCATAGCTGTGCTCTTTGTGGTGGCCAAAAATTGGAAAATGAGGAGATGCCCTTCAATTGGGGAATGGCTGAACAAATTGTGGTATATGTTGGTGATGGAATGCTATTGTGCTCAAAGGAATAATAAAATGGAGGAATTCCATGGAGACTGGAACAACCTCCAGGAAGTGATGCAGAGTGAAAGGAGCAGAACCAGGAGAACATTGTACATAGGGATTGATACACTGTGGCACAATCAAATGTAATGGACTTCTTCATTAGTGGCAAGGCAGTGATCCTGAACAACCCAGAAGGTTATAGGAGAAAAAACACTTTCTACATTCAGAGGAAAAACTGTGGGAGTAAAAACACCAAAGAAAAACAACTGCTCAAATACATGGGTCGAAGGGGATATGATTGGGGATGTAGATTCTAAATGAACATCCTAGTGCAAATACCAACAACATGGAAATAGGTTCTGATCAAGGACACATGCAATAACCAGTGTAACTACATGTCAGCTATGGGGGGGGGGAGGAGAGGGGTGAATAGAAAATGATTTTTGTAAACAAGGAATAATGTTTAGAATTGACCAAAGAAAAGAAAAGAAAAAGAAGAGAAAAAAATGTTCTACAGATAACCAAAAAAGGGGTTTTTATAGATAGATTTCAGGGGTTTTATGAACTTGAATATGGAAAAATACATTTTATTGTCACTAATCTTTTATTTTCTTTGTATGTCTTATTGACTGATATATTAATTTATTGAAATATTTATTGTATGTGCATATTTTATGTAACATTATATAAATTATATATTGATATTAATATATACATTTAAACATTGTAAACCTTAAAATTTCTTAGACTTATGAATGTTGGAAATTTCCCCATTGGGAAATTTCATACTTGAAAAAATCTCCTACTGATAGTAAGAACTCTATTGGAATATGAAACTCCTTGGCATGGGAGGATCCTTCTCCTCCCTACTTAAGACTACTTTAGGACAGAAACCTTTTGCTAAACAATGGAAAGGGCTTTGACCTATGCTTAAGTATAGAACAGGAAATTCTTTGAGTCATGATTGATTTTAGAATTGATACAATAGAAATACTTGGAATGACAGAACCAGGTCTTGGAAACTACAATCTCCACCCTACTCAGAGTAACAGGATTTAGGAAGGGCTGCAGCAAAGATCAAGATTTAATTATTTGAGAATATGACCTTCAACAGACATGTGCAAAGGGGGCAGACCTCTGGGTGGTCCTGGGTTAAGCTAGAGCCACCATTGGCACAGGGGAGACATCGACAGTGATTGGTAGATGTGAGAACTGAGGGGAGGGAACTTAGATTTTTTTTTTTGCTTAAAGATAGCGAGGTCTGGGGACTGAGAGGAGGAGGTGGATGCTCGGAAGGAGGTCTGAGAGGAGAGAGGTCCTGGAGGGAGAGCTCTTGGAGAGGTCTTGAAGGAGGCTGTGGAAGGAGAATTCAGGAGGAGTCAGGAGGAGAATTCTCTGGAAACATTTCTTGAAAGGAGGCTCTCTTGAAGGTGGAGCCTGAGGTTGGCATGAGAAGCCTTACCTAGAGAGATCTTGGGTGAGTGATAAAACCAACTGACTGATTTATCTCTTAGGACTGAGGTCTAGGCCTTATTGGCTTGAGGCCCTTCATTCTTATTCCTTTCTTACTTTCTCTCTTTTTCTATTGATTAATCAGTGTATTATAAATTAAATTTCTCTATAAAACCCAGTTGGCTTGGGCATATTCATAAATTGGGAATATATTCCCTGGCGACCATCTTATATTTATATAAAACCAAGACACAGTAGAAAACATATTTCAGCGGTCATAATTGTTATATATTTCCTTTGCTCCCAAACATTTTAATTATCACATTTTATGGCTTCCACTCTCTTATCTACAACTATTCAACGCTCAAAACTATTTTAAATCTAACAACATATAATTCTGAGAAAGGGTCTAGAAGTTTTGTTTCACTGTCCAAAGAGTCCATGACCCAAAAAACCATCCAATGGTTGGATGGTTTATGAGCACCTTCTCAGTGCAGCTATTCTATCATTCTATGAAATTTGGGCTACAGTTTGCCTATTTCCTAAGGCATGGGGTGGGATTGGAACAGGGAATAAAAAGGACAGAATGCTTCCAAGGATTGATTGGGAAAGATGCTAACTCAGTAAGATAGTGGGTGGAATCCACATCCAAGGCAGTGTGTCAAAATATCCTGAAAAATGGACTGGACCATAGCCAAGCAAACAAGTGGTGAAGTAGGTAAGAACAATAAGAGACTATGATGAAAAACTTTGTCAAGGAATTGTACAATACTGAGATCATGTGTCCCACTTCCCTTATTCCATTGTTTCTCCAAATTCCAAGACTTTGAAAGTGGGAGAACCCATAGCCAGAGCCATATTTCCCTTTAATAATATCCCCATTGATCCTGAGCCTAGAATTTCCTCCAGGGGAGAGACTTTGGAACCTTTGGAAGTTTGAGCGCCATTTAAATGAGGGGTCTGAGATAGTCTTGTAACAGTTAAAATTAGTTTCTCTGCTAAAAGTATTATATTTTTATGAGGTTTATTAAAGATTAAGAGATAAAGAAAATACAAAATAAGAAAGCACGTGCCTAGGAGGGTTGAAAGGCCCATTCAATTTCACTAAATTACATCTTGAGAGAAGTGTGTGCTTGGAAGTGGAAGCAGGAAGAGAGAGAGAGACCTCAGTAGGCTTTACAGCCAGTTTAAATAGAAATTTTGATCTCGCCCAGGTGGGGATCTCAGTGAGATTAGAGGGCATCTTGGGAACTAGAGCAAGGACTTCTGGGGATTAAAGTCCGGGGTTCAAATTTTTACATTTTTACACTTCTCCTTATGATCCTTGTTGGGAAAGATTTTCCCCAAAAGGATCATGAAAACATAATCAACTTAAATATTACAATAATTTGAGGATAAGAGGAAAAAAGAACAAAACCAATGATTGCTAGATGCATTGACAAAAAGCCAGTTAGGGGGAAGTTCCCTCTGGCATAAAAGCATAGATACAAATAAATGTTCAATCAACCACACCCAAAGTTCATTCTTAATCTTCTTGTGCAGCTTATGGTCTAGAGGCATCTTGGTGGTGTCTTCTCCAAACAGTTATCTTTCTTTACCTAAAATTCTTCTTAAAAGGAATTTAAACTTTGCAATTTAAAATAATACTATTTTTACATTTCCCCGGTAAAAGTGTGATTGAAAAACACAGGATCATTTAGGGATGCATGGCTCAGTTATGAGGTATATGAATCAATTGGCAAGAGAAATTAAAAAGACATCAGAAAAATCCAAATAAAATATAAACAATTTATAAACAACAGTAGTATAAATATATAGATATCAGTATCCCCAAAATTCTCAATAGCCCAATTAATTACAATGACAAACAAACCCACTATCATATTTCACATAAGTTGCTGTATGGCATTTTTTAAAAGCCTATGAACTGATGGATATTTGTCACAATTTTTACAAACATAGCAAATCTTTCAACCTTGGTAAACATATTTAAAGAAAAGTAAAACTCATTTTGGGTTTTAGAGCATTATCAAGAAATCTAGATATCACTCTGGTGGAAGTAAAATGAGCTGAAGAGCATAAATGAGAGATGCTCCCTTTTTTCTTTTGAGAGGCTTCTAGGGATACATGCCCTGGGATTAACTGCCCAGCTTCCATTCACAATTTCTTTAAATGCAGGAGGTGGGGGTTATAAATGTATTTCACCTCAGCTATTAAAATGGGCCTTATCTCGTGTTAGGGGCAGGCAAAAATGACCAGAGATTGTTAAGAAATTTTCTAAAAAGCGTGTCTAAAGAAGCCTGAAAATCAATTGAGATATTTAGCACATTAAATTTTCCAAAAGTTGTTATAGAAATTTTTTTAATGGAGTCCATTTATCCTCTATTTGACAATTTACAAAGTCAAAAATAGAAAAGCTGTTTTTTTTTTAATATGGTCTTACTCAATGTTTGTTCAGTATAGTTATAGGGGAAAAGCAACAGAATTTAACAGTAGTTAAAACTCAGTACATTAAAATGATTCAGTATAACAGAACAGTATGGAATTCAGTAATATATGAACTTAAAATCACAAAGTTAAATTTTAAACAAAATAATCAGTAAAATGCAATAGAATACAGAGATTTTTATAAAATGTTGGAGTCTGAAATGCCTTAAAAATATAACCTCCAGTCTCTTTAATGTTCCTTGTGTTTTTATTCATTTAGATGCCTATTGTCAGAAGGCAGATTGGTAATGGTTAGGCAATGGGGTTTAAGTGACCCATCCAGGGCCACACAGCTGGGAATTATCTGAGACCAGATTTCAACTGAGGACCTCCCGCCTCTAGGTCTGGCTCTCAATTCACTGAGCCACTGAGCTGCTTCCCCATAGTGAGGAATCTCAAATTTGGCTAAAGAGTTGCAGGGAGTTGAATTTTCCCCCTGAATCTTAAGTGATATAAATGAAAGGACCAATATAGTCAAAAGATATCCTTTTAAATACCCCATGCTTGTAAGTTCCTGTTTCGAAAAGCCTCTACCTTCTTTCCCTTTCTTTCTCTCCTCCTGTTATCCCCTGTCCCCAGTCCATGTGGAGGCTAATCATAGCCTAAGGAAAAATTCATCATCCCGTTTTTACCAGCCGGTGGAAATGAGTCCTGGGCCTGGGGCGATGAGTCAGAATTGCTGGGCTGGGAGGTTCATCTGGGTCCGGATTGTAGGCAGCAGGTGGGCTGGGGCTGGGGCCAGATGAGCGGCAATCTGGGTCAAATAGCAAACAGGTCTGGAGCGGATGGCTGCAGGCAGGAATGCAGGCAGGCAGAGCTGGGAGCCGGGATCCTGTGAGCTATCTAATGACTGGAACAAGCTGAATCAGCAACAGCTTTTCGAGAGTAAAAAACCTTGGCCAGAGAAACGTGGCTTAAAAAAAAAAATTCCAGGCAGTAGCTATGAAAAGCTAAACTTAGAAACAGTAGGGAAAAGAATCAGAAGATTGAGGGTATTTCGTCTTTCCGATGCTCACCAAAACTGTAACAGTTAAAATTAGTTTTTCTGCTAAAAGTATTATATTTTTATGAGGTTTATTAAAGATTAAGAGATAAAGAAAATACAAAATAAGAAAGCATGTGCCTAGGAAGGTTGAAAGGCCCATTCAATTTCACTTACACTACATCTTGAGAGAAGTGTGTGCTTGGAAGCAGAAGCAGGAAGAGAGAGAGAGAGACCTCAGTAGGCTTTACAGCCAGTTTAAATAGAAATTTTGATCTCACCCAGGTGGGGATCTCAGTGAGATTAGAGGGCATCTTGGGAACTAGAACAAGGACTTCTGGGGATTGAAGTCTAGGGTTCAAATCTCCATTTCTACAGTCTCTAAGGTTACAAAGATCAAAGCAGGAGGCTGGTACAGTGAAAAAAATAAACCTGGAGTCAAGAGATCTGGATTCAAATTCTGACTCTTCCAGTTAGTACTTATATGACCATAGGTAAGTTATTAACTCTCTTTGAGACTCAGGTTGCTTTTTATTCTTATCTGTGAAATAGAGTTATAAAATTTACAATACTCTCCTTCATAAGATCATAGCCAGAAAATATTTTTGGCCTCTAATGTGGGAATTCTAGCTCTGGTGTTCTAGGTCGTAAGGTCCTTTCCAGCTTTGATATTGTAGATCCTAACATTCTATGTTCTAAAGCCTTTTATATCTCTGACATTCTGTTTTACCACCCCTTCCAGCTCAGACATGCAAGGTCCATTTTAGTTCTAACTTTCTATTTTCTAAGGTCCCATCCCTTTCTTGCATTCTGAGATTCAATGATTCATAGAAATTACTTGTCAAAAGCACTATGGGCTAATGGAAGGTAGGCAGCAAGAGAGAGGATCATAGAATACCAAAGTTCAGATTTAGATGGGCCTCAGGAGTCATCTTTTTTATTTGTACCTGAACAGGAATCTCTAGTATAAGCCAACATCTAGCTTTTGTTTAAAAACTTCCATTATGGGTTAGGTTTCCCACAGATTTGATGTGAGATCTGATGGGTTTTCTAGCAGGTTAATAGTGGACACTCCCACAAAAGAATAATATAGTTTCCTTCATTTTCTAGGGATGAACTTAAACTTGACATACCATTAATGGCAATAATAAAATTAAGCTTTCTTAAGACCACATGGGTATTAGTGTATTGAAGGGAGTGTCCCTTCACGAGCAGAGAGGGTCTCCTCATCAAAAAGCCAAGGAAGGAATCACTCTATTCACCACTGAAAGCTGAGGCAGGATCCAGGGAAAAAGTCTTCTTCTACAGTCTGGCTCCTTGACTCAGAGAGTGAATCAGTCCTCAGGCTGGCCTTTTTAAAAGTTTTTTTTTTTTTATTTAATTGATTAATTAAGATACATTTTCCATGGTTACATGATTCATGTTCTTTTCCTCCCTCTCTCCCTCCTCCCCTCCTATAGCCAATAAGCAATTCCATTGGGTTTTATGTGTGTCATTGATCAAGACCTATTTCTGTATTATTGATATTTGCACTAGGGTGATTGTTTAGTCTATATCCCTAATCATATCCCCATCTACCTATGTGATCAAGCAGTTGTTTTTCTTCTGTGTTTCTGCTCCCACAGTTCTTTCTCTGGAAGTGGATAGAATTCTTTCTCTTAAGTCCCTCAGAATTGTCCTGGACCATTGCATTGCTGCTAGTAGAGAAGTCCATTACATTCCTATTGTCAGGCTGACCTTTTTAAAGCAGTTTTCTCCCCATCACTTCCTGTCACTCCCCCACTTTATGGGAACCAATCACAGTCTTTCAATTTGCCTAGCACTGCCTAAGGGGAGGAGGGTCAGTGACCTTTGGAAGTGACTTTGAACTCTCTTAGTGTCAAGTAGGGGTACTTTAAGTTCTTGATTTGTTTAGCTAAAAATAGAGAAGGGGAGAATTAATCCTATCTTCACAATATCCAGGTCTAGGCACCACATTTTCTTCTATTAAAAAAATGATTGCTATTTTGTTTTATGTCATATTAATTTCTAAATATATTCCCCAACCCTTCCCTGGGTGCATGTTTCCTAAAACAAAGAATAAAAAAGGAAGAGGGAGGAAAGAGTAGTTTAGCAAAATTAACCTGCATTCAGCCGAGTCTGAAAGGGTATGAATGATTTCACAGCCAAAGTCTCTCCCTTCAACAAGGAAAAGGAGGAGCTGCACATCCTCATCTTGTACTTGGTGCCAGGTTTATCACTGTCATCACATAGCTTTCACTCTGGGATTTGAGCTGTATTTCATTTGCAGTGTTGTAGGGAATGTCTATATCATTTTCCTGATTCTGCATCAGTTTATAAAATCGTCAGCCACCAGGTGGCGCCGGTGAACAAGGTAGGCTGAGCTGTCAATCATCCCCTAGACCACAGGACCCATCCGAGCATGCTCAGATAACTTATTCTCCAACCTGAGCAACAGGATGGTGGGGTGGATAGAGTGTTGGACCTGGAGTAGAAAGATTCAACTTCCGGAGTTCAAGTCTGGTCTCAGACATTTACTAGCTCTGTGACCCTGTTTGCTTCAGTTTCCTCATCTGTAAAATGAGCTGGAGAAGGAAATGACAAACCACTCCAGTATTTTTGCCAAGAAAACTTCAAATGGGGTCACGAAGAGTCAGACACAATCGAAAATGACTGAACAACAATCTCCTTCTAGTGAGTAGGGTTTTCTTTCAGGAATGCCTCCTTTCAAAGGGTTGGCCTTCCCTTTCCAATCACCTCACTTTTCCTCTCTTTGAGGGTTCTGGTCTTTCTTTGTGCCTCATGGCTGCTGCTAGGGGAGAAAAAAGAGGAAGGAAAATGACAGCCCTTTGTTTACCCCCAAGGAGGTACTATCAGCATAGGCTGGGCTTTGGAATTCCTTGCCAGGCTTATAAGAGTGCAATACTGTTATACAACTTTGCCCTAACATTTTCACTCACAATTTCAGTCATCATGTTTGGACCAGACAGTTTATGTCCATAAAGCAGAGAATTTTCTTTTTTTTCTTGTCTCTATTTGTCAACATTAGATAAATTATACGGTAGGACCTTGTTTTCCATGAACTCAACTGGAGATTTAAAAAAGGCAAAAAATATATAGAATAAGAAAATTTCAATTACATACTAAATCCATGCTATTTTCTCAAGTGGTATAAAGTCTCACAGTTGTTCTCCCAACCATTCTCGCTCTGAGAAGCCTTAGTGTGGGCCGTTACATTGTCTTGTGCCAAACATTAGATCACACATCTGTCTTTGCCCAGGGTTCTCATTTATAATGAGACATGTCCACATCAAAGCAGAGCTTCTCTTTGTGTCATTAATGGTATATGCTTATTGATAATGGCCCAAAGTACAAGCATAGTGATGCTGGTACCTGATAAGCCTAAGAAAAGTCATAAAGTGCCAAAGTATATTCATATGAGAAAACTTATTAAATAATGGGGTTCACTATTATGTGTGATTTTCAACTTACTTGAAGGGTCTTGTGGGTTTCATAAAATGAGGTCCTATTGTCTACATAGCTTAGAATTTCTGCGGACCAAAAGGGTTAAATTAGAATTTTTTTAATGATAAGGAACAAGCAAGTTCACACACCTAGCTAACTGAAAAAGTGACCAACGACTTTCTCAGAAGGTGTAAGGGGTCAGAGGATCAGTACTGTCACCCCCTTCCTTCCTCTATTCTTCTGGATGATATAAGGGCAGAGTGAGAGATCACTCTCACCTCCAAACAGGTCCATATGACTTGGTTTTCAGAAGCTGGTTACTTTTAATCATAACTAGTGGACCACTGAGTGATGGCTTCCTTCTTCCTATTCACTTTTCCTCCTCATTGCTCCATCTTGCTTGGCTGCTGGGTTCTTATTATAGACAAGTCCTTTCCTGAGTTCAGCCTCAGTGGCACTCTAGTTAGCCCAATCACAGGTAAAATCTGAAACCCCCTCAAATATCAGGGAATGCTGGGGAAAGTCTGTCCTCTGATGGACAGCTCTCTTTTAATTTGGTGGTGCTCAAAAGGTAGGTTCCATAGGTCTTCTCATGTTTCTCTAAATTCTGTCACAAAATTAATTTACCACAACACCCAATTTCTGGCTATCTCCTCTTTTTCCAGTTTTTTGATACTATAAGAAGTGGACACCACATTTTAGGGAAGACAGTGATAAATTGAACAGCATTCAGAGAAGGGCAGCCACAATGCGGAAGGGATTTGAGATCTGCCAAAGGATCTGAAGAAACTGGAGATGCTTAGTCTGAAAAAGAGAAGACTTCAGGGAAATACTATGTCAGGTCTGATTATCCCAAGGCTTGTTGTGTGAAAGAGGGAATGGTGTTGGAATATTGGGCCTCAGAAGGTAGAACCAGGGGCCATGGCTGGAAGGTGGAGAGGCCAAATTTAGGCTTGATGTTAGGAAAATCTCCCTAACAATTAGAGTTGACCAAAGGTGGAATGGGCTGCCCTGGAGGGAGTAGGTTCTCCTTCCTTGGAAGTCTTCTAGTAGGAGCTGGATAACCCAGTATCCAGGATGTTATAGTAGGGACTGCTTTTGTGTTTTCGGTTGGATGAGGACCACAGAGGTTCTTCCTGACTCTCAAATTTGGTTATTCTGATTTGATCTGGTTGACTCTTGATGACAGAACCAGGAGCCACGAGTGGAAGTTCCAAAGAGGCAGATTTAGGCTTCAGATGAAGAAAATCCTCCTGGCAATATGAGCTATCTCAATGGGCTTCCACATCCTATCCACCCCCACCACCAAAAAGAATCCTGCACACTTAACTGAATAGTAGTGGCATGGGTTGCTTTTATTCTGTAAATCAATAAAACATGTATTAAGTGCTTACATACCTTGCACTGAGCTAAGTACCAGATATATATATATATATATATATATTATATATATACATATATAATATATATATATATATAAAAGGTAAAAGACAAACTTTGCTGTTGAGGTGCTTACAGTCTAACGGAGGAGACAATGTTCAAACACTATACAAAAATCCTAGAAGAGAGGCACTCATATTAAAAGTGGATTGGTAGGACAGTTAGGTACCAAAGTGGATAAGAGCACCAGGCCTGGAATTGGAAGGACCTGGGTTCAAATATGACCTTAGACCCCTCCTAGCTGTGTGACCCTGAGCAAGTCACTTAGCCCCTATTGCCTAGCCCTTACCACTCTTCTGTCTTGGAATTAATACACAGTATTGATTGTAAGACAGAAAGTAAGGATTTTAAAAAAGAAAGAACGGATACGAAGACAGAAAGGGTTTTTTAAAGAGAGAGAGAATTGGCAAAGACTTCTTGCAGATGGGATTTTGGTTGGGACTTGGAAGGAAGCTGAAGATGCCAGGAGATTTCAGTGAGGAGGAAGAGAATTTCAGGCATGGAGACAGCCAAGGAAAATGCCCAGAGTCTGGAGATGGAGTGTTTTATTGAAGGATGCCAGTATCACTGGATCCCAGCGTAAATGGGAGTAAGGAGGATGTAACAAGATTGGAAGGGTGAGGGAAGATCAGATTTTGAAGGGCTTTGAATGGCAATCAGGATTTTATATTTGATCCTGGAAGGGGGGGGAAGACACTGGATTTGTTTCAACATGGGAGTGATGTGGGCAGACCTATGTCCTAGGAATATCATTTTGCATAATTGAATGGAGAATGGACTGAGAGATTTGTGGCAGGAAGACAAACCAGCAAGTTAACTGGAGAGAGCAGCACCCAATTTCCTTCTGCTAAGATGCCTGGGAAGGAGAAGATACCAGCTGCCTTTCAAGATTTACAAGGTCCTAAACCCAAGGAAAAGGAAGGAAGGTAATCAACATTTATTAAGTACCTATCATGTGCTAAGTGCTTTACAAAAATCATCTCAGTTGAGTCACATAACAACCCTGGGTGGTAGATGCAATTATTCTCTTCATTTTACAGATGAGGAAACTGAGACAGATAGTAGTTGGGCTACTTGCCCAAGGTCACACAGCTGGTAATTGTCTGAAGCCTGATTTTAATTCAAGTCTTCTGGACTCCAAACCCAGGACACTGTCCACTGTGCCACGTGACCACCAGGAAAGTTTCTTGCAATTTCCAGGAAGGCTGAGCTGCTCCAGTACGCTTGAAATTCTTAATATACACATTGTCTTCTGGGTTCAGGTCATGAAGAGAAAAGTCTAGTGGTCCAGCTTGTACTGCAGCTCTGGATTCATGAAGTTCACGCAGTTTGTGCTGTAACTCCTGTATATAGGAAGCAATAGTAGTATCTCCCCCTAATAGTGATGTATATGCAGGGGAGAAAGGCTTAGCCTGTATAGGTGGATGTCCAAAAAGCATCTCAAATGGTGAGATGTGTAGGTCTCCTCTAGGCCTGCTTCTAAGATAAAATAGGGTCAGAGGGAGAATTTCAGGCCATTTTAAATGTGTCTCAGTACATAATTTTCCAATCATAGTTTTAAGTTCTTTGGCATCATCCTTTCAACTTGGCCTGAGCTCTGGAGATGACATGGAACATGGAATTTGGGAGTTATTCCCAAGCAAGAATATATCTGATTTAGGACAGAATCAAAGTTTCTAGATTTATTGAGGATGTAGGGGATTGCCTCTTCCCATTCTTGGGAACTCTCCATCTTTTCTCAGGACTTTCCTCCCTTGGGTGTTTTGGGATGTTCTAGGCTAAAAGCCCCAGAAAATGGGTGTTGAGGAGGCAGGTACATTTTTTAAGGGTCTACACGTTGTAAGATGAACTTAGGACACACACACACACACAAGAGAGAAAGGGGGCATGCTCAGGTTTGGGGAATTTCCCTTGACTGCAAAGACCCCAGTGCACATGTGGTATGTTCTCCCCTGAATCCTACTTAACATCACCTATCAACCTGTGAGATGTCTTAGTTAGTCTCTACAGATCTGGGATATTTGGCAAGCTTTTATCAGCTGGGTGGAAGGCACAGGGAAAGCACAAGGTGGTATGTATCATGGGTGGAAAGCACATACATCCTTCTATTTTGTAACATTTGCTAACTGGTAAAAAGTGCAGGGTCTCATCTCAAAGTGCAGAGTCCCATATTCATCACTGCTCATCCCCATTAATACTGCTTGAATAAACTGGGAATCACCAACTCTAATCAGTCAAGTGATATTCATTATGATTAAGATTACCTTGAGAGTGATTTGGGGATAAGAATATTAGTTAGGCTAGCATCTTAATCAATAAAGTGAAATAAGTCAATGGCCCTTTCTCAATGACCAGAGACCCCAAAGCTTAGTCAGGCAGCTCAATAAATAGAATTTTAGGAACTCATTGTTCAGCTCCTCCCTTGAACATCTCAAGACAATTCTAACTGGTAAATAACTAATTAGGAGGTGATCCATCAAACTATCCCTCCCCATCTCCACATCCTGGAGAATATATACACAGGAAAAGAACTCTTGTCCCCTTCATTTATTATTAGCTAAATTCTATTAAAGGGAAAGGCATTCTTTGAGATTCTTAAGAGAAAAGAAAATGCAAAAAGCAATAGACTGGATATAATCTCTGTTCTAGACCCCAGTCACAGAAATGTACAGTATTTCTCTATAATATGCAGGAATTTGGGCCTTTCTACTCTAGGATACTGATATAAAAATTAATACAGTATATGAAAAATAAATTCCTATGGATAGAGGGCGACGAGGACTTATATGTCTTGTCATTACTTCCTAACATCTTTCAGGCCTTACCATCTTCCCTGCTTCTATGGCTTCCACATTCACAGGCACTGTGATCTGGCCTGCTGACATTCTCTAAGAATCCCTCTAACTTGCCATTCATCCTATCTCTTCACCCTTTGGACTTTCAGACATTTCTATCTGCCCTGCAACTGAACTCTCTTTAATGTATTGTCTCTGCCAATTAAAGCATGAGCTCTTGAGAGCTGGGACTGTCTCACATCCCAAGAGCTCAGCATTGTGCTTGGCACATAGAATGTGCTTAATAAAAGCTTGTTCATTGATTCATCCATACCCTTAGTTGTCTTGGCTGCTGCATTTTACTGCTGACTCCTTTTGGACTTGCAGTCCACTAAGCCAACTCCATCCCATGTTTTTCAGAACAACTGCTGTCTATCCATGCCTTCCGCCATCTTTTACTTGTGAAGATGATCACATCCAAGTGTAAGACTGTAACAGTTAAATTAGTTTCTCTACCAAAAATATTATTTTTTAGAGATTTATTAAAGATTATTAGAAATCAAAGATACAAATCAATAAGCCATGTTTCTAGGGCTGATAAGCCCATTCAATTTCACTTATTCTACATCTTGAGAGATGTGTGTGCTTAGAAGTGGAAGCAGAGAGAGGCCAAATAGGAGGTACAGTCAGTTTAAATACAAATTTTGTTCTCAGCCCAGGTGGGGATCTTAGGTGAGATTATAGGGCATTCTAGGAGGTGCCAAGGACTTCTGGGGATTGAAGTCTGGGGTTCAAATCTCCATTTTTACATTCCCCCTTTGATTGTTATTGGGAAAAGTTTCCCCAAAAAGGATCATGAAAACATAATCAATTTAAAGATTACAATAATTTGAGGATAAGAGGAAAAAAGAACAAAACCAACAATTGCTAGATGCATTGACAAAAAAAAAAACCAGTTAGGGGGCAGTCCCCTTTGACATGAAAGTATACATACAAATAAATGTTCAATCAACCACACCCAAAGTTCATTCTTGATCTTCTCGTGCAGCTTGTGGTCTGGAGGCATCTTGGTGGTGTCTTCTCCAAACAGTTCAGTTTCTGGATTCAGAGAGGTAGCATGCTTCTTATCCTAAAATTTCTTCTCAAAAAGAATTTAAACTTTTCAATTTAAAATAATGATATTGTTATATTTCCCCCTTGGAGAGGGTGATCATTTAGGGATGCATGGCTGAGTTATGAGGTATATGAATCAATTGGCAAGAGAAATTAAAAAGACATCAGAAAAAAGCCAAATAAAAAAGATTATTTCTGGATGAAATATAGACTATCAAAGTCTTATGTGTAAAAATTCTAAGTAAAGGAAAAATAAATCTATAACAGGTCCTTGAATCAGGGCCCAATTAAAATGATCTAAGCAAGTAAGCATTTATCCAGTCAGTAGCCAGGACTACAGAAAGTTTGGCATACTATGAAAGACAGAAAAGGGACTAGATTATAGGAGCCAGTTTAGGAGCCAAGTTTGGTATACTCGTCTGTAAGTATTTTCACAAAGAGTGTGGATACAAGGAAGGCCTATTTCTTAACGTTCATTAAGCGTCGTAACCTTGAGTCTTCACACTAGGTTCAAGTCCTTTGTATTGGCTTAGAAGTGCATCAGTCCTACCTGGATTGGTTTCTTTGGCCCTGTGCAATGGCTCTTTTATATATCTTGTCCTGGAATCAGACAGAATCATTAAGCAAAGTCCCATCAATTTTTTTAAAATAATCAATGACATCATTTTTATAATCTCAAGCTTTTTGGTTATGCATTGACATTAGGGCAAATGTATTTTAAACTTGTATTAGTGATAAATCAAAAAGTTAAAGAAAATCTTAATACTGGTGACATGTGCTTCGAATATAAAAAAGAGAGAAAAAACTGAAATAGTATTTTACACATGCAAGAAAAATATAATAATAGAGTTTTAAAAATAAAGATGTAGCTTATAATCATTGACACACTGTGTGAGCTAAGGAAATATAGAATACAAGGCTTTCTCACCAAAAATGAGATCCATTTCCTCTTCATATCTGGCCATGATCCACTGTGAGTACAAGCAAATGAATTTTACAAGGTAACAGTTTTTTTTAAAAAAAAGTACAGTAGTACAAATATGTAGGTATCAATATCCCCCAAATTCTCAATAGTCCAGTTAATTACAATAACAAACAAACCCATTATCATATTTCACAGAAGTTGCTCTATGGCATTTTTAAAAGCCTATAAACTGATGGATAGTTGTCACAATTTTTATAAATGTAGCAAATCTTTTAACCTTGGTAAACATATTTAAACAAAGTAAAACTTATTTTGGGTTTTGAACATCATCAAGAATTCTAGATATCATTCTGGTGGAAGTAAAGTGAGCTGAAGAGTTATAAATGAGAGATGCTCCTCTTTTGGGAGTGCTCCAGGGGTACTATATGCCCTGGGATTAACTTCCCAGCTTCCGTTCACATTTTTATAAGGGAGGTGAGGATTATAATTGTGTTTCACCTCAGCTACTAAAACGGGCCTTACCTCCTGTTAGGGGCAGGCAAAATGACCAGAGATTGTTAAGAAAAATTCTAAAAATCATGTCTAAAGACCCCTTAAAATCAATTTGAGATATTTAGCTCATTAAATTTTCCAAAGGTTGTTATACAATTGTAGCAATGTTCTCATGGAGTCCATCTATCCTCTATGTGACAATTTACGAAGTCAAAACAGAAAAACTGTTTTTATGTGGGCTTCTTCAATAATGTTTGTTCAGTATAGTTATAGGGGAAAAGCAACAGAATTTAACAGTTGTTAAAACCAAGTACATTAAAATGATTCAGTGTAACAGAATAGTATTGAATGTAGTAATATATGGACTTAAACCCAATTAAATCTTAAACAAAAAAATCAGTAAAATGCAATAGAATACAGAGATTTTTATAAAACATTGGAGTCTCTAATGCCTTAAAATATAACCTCCAGTCTCTTTAAGTTCCTTGTTTTTTTTTTTTAATTATCCATTTAGATGCCTATTGTCAGAAGGCAGAATAGTGGTAAGGGATAGGCAATGGGGGTGAAGTGATTTGCCCAGAGCCACACCGCCAGGAAGTGTCCGAGGCCAGATTTTAACCCAGGACCTCCCGTATCTAGGCCTGGCTCTCAATCCACTGAGCCACTGAGCTGCCCCCCATAGTAAGGGTGGATTTTAGGAATCTCAAATTTGGCTAAAGAGTTTCAGGGAGCTGAATTTTTCCCCTTAAGTAACAGAATCAGTGCACTCAAAAGATATCCTTTTAAAGCAGTTATGCTTGTAACTTCTTGTTTGGAAAAGTATCTTCCTTCTCTTCTTTCTCCCCCCCCTGTTCCCCCTGCCCCTTGCCATGTGGAGGCTAATCATAGCCTAAGGAAAAATCACCCCTGTTTTTACCAGATGGTTTTTGATCCTGAAGAAATTGGGTTTGCTACCAGCAGCCTGGGGCGATCTTTGATTTGGGTCAGAGGCCAGAGTTTCTGGGGCCGGGGATCAGCTGGGCCAGGTGAGAGAGAGAGAGACCAGGAGCAGGAGCTGGGAGCCGGGGTGGGCAGGGCCGGGACCAGGTGAGCACAATCTGGGTCCGGATTGCAGGCAGGAGTGAGATGAGTCAAGAGGCTTGCTAAAAAGCCTTGGAGAAACATGGCTTAGAAATCATTATCTAGGCTATCTTATTTTTTTTTATTGAGTTTTTCCCTGTTTGGTCACCATTAACTGTAACAGTTAAATTCGTTTCTCTACTAAATGAATTATTTTTTGGAGGTTTATTAAAGATGATTAGAAATTAAAGATACAAATCAATAAGCCATGTTTCTAGGGCTGATAAGCCCATTCAATTTCACTTATTCTACATCTTGAGAGACACACGTGCTTAGAAGCAGAAGCAGAAAGAGGCCAAATAGGCGGTACAGTCAGTTTAAATACAAATTTTGTTCTTGGTCCAGGTGGGGATCTCAGGTGAGATTATAGGGCATTCTGGGATGTGCCAAAGACTTCTGGGGATTGAAGTCTGGGGTTCAAATCTCCATTTTTACGAGACTTTAAATTTATCCCTATTTAATTGCATCTTATTTGTTTGAATCCAATGTTTTAGCTGTCAAGAATTTTATAAGGATCCTAACTGTCATCTTGTATGTCAGCTCTCCTTCCCAGTTTGACATCATCTGCAAATTTATTAAGCATCTAACTGATCTGTACCTTTATATGTCATTGATAAAAATAGTTAACAGCCCAAGGCCAAGCATAGATCCCTAGGGCACTCCATTGAAGACCTCTTGATTGACAATGAACCTTTAACAGCTCCTTTTTTGAGTCTGCCCATCCAACAAGTTTTGAATCATTCTAAATGTATGTCTTCTCCATAAGAATAGACAGATGTTTTATCAAGCCCTTTAATGAAGTCCAGGCAACATATCTACAGCATTGTCTTGTCCACTAGTTTAGTAACTAATCTTGTCAAAAAAGGAAATGAAGTTAATCTGGCATTACCTCTTCTGGATGAAGGCATCTTGGCTCTTTGTCTTCACTTTTCCCCTTTCTAGATGTTAGCCAACCATTTATTTAGTGGTCCTTTCTAGAACTATTCCAGGAATCAAAGTCTAGCTTGATTGCCACTAAAAAGTAGTTTGTGCTCATTTCCTATAAGGGTATTTGCACTTCTTCAACCTTCCATTTTCCATAATCTTTCAAATATTACTGACAGTGGCTCAGCAATCATATCTTTGACTTTCAGGACCCAAAGTTAACCTGAACTCAAGGCCAACTGACTTGAACTTATCCACAGCATTGTCTTGTCCACTAGTTTAGTAACTAATCTTGTCAAAAAAGGTATCCTCTAGAATTCCATGCAAACTGGAACAACCTCCAGGAATTGATGCAGAATGAAAGGAGCAGAACCAGAACATTTTACACAAAGACTGATACACTGTGGCACAATTGAATGTAATGGACTTCTCTACTAGCAGCAACGCAATGATACAGGACAATTCTGAGGGACTTATGAGAAAGAATGTTATCCACATCCAGAGGAAGAACTGTGGGAGCAGAAACACAGAAGAAAAACAACTGCTTGATCACATGGATCGATGGGGATATGATTGGGGATATAGACTCTAAACAATCACCCTAGTGCAAATATCAATAATATGGAAATGGGTTTTGATCAATGACACAAGTAAAACCCAGTGGAATTGCATGTCAGCTATGGGAGAGGGTTTGGGGGAAGGAAGGGAAAGAATGTGAATCTTATAACCATGGAAATATTCTAAATTAATTAATTTGATTAAATTGTCCAAAACTTGGAAAAAATAAAAATTAAAAAATTAAATGTTAAATGTTCAAAATATGAAAAAGAGATATCCTCTAACTTCTTCACAGGGCATTAACTCCCTATGTTATTTCTCTTTGTGTCTTCATAATATGACTCTTGAGCATCTCACATCCCTCATGGACTAACTTGACCCATGGCATTTGATTCCTTGGGATCTATCTCTTTTTCTTCTGAACCCTTTGAAATCTGCTTTCCCAAAATCTAGGGTACATGCCAGATTATGTCTATATTCTCTCCCCCCTTCTTTCTCTACCCCTCTCTCTCTCTCTCTCTCTCTCTCTCTCTCTCTCTCTCTCTCTCTCTCTCTCTCTTGTCTCTCTCTCTCTCTCTTTTTCTTTCTCTTTTCTCTACCCCCCTCTTCCTCCCTGACCAACTGTGCCTCCCCATTATATGTATATTCTCTTTTTCTTGATGAAGAAACCCCCCAAACTTCACTTTTCTGTTCTGGAGTGTGTGGTGAGAGGGAGAAGGAAAAAAGGGAAGTCATGGTTTTTGAGATAGATAAATAGATAAGTAGACAGATAATAGATAGGAAGGTATATGACAGAAAGAAATGACAGACAAAAGAGAGACAGGTGACAGAAAAATATATACAGACATGATTTTTTTAGATTTCTTACTATATGTCAGGCACTCTGCTAAACTCTGGGGATACAAATAAATAAAAATGAGACAGTCCCTGTTTTTAGGGAGTTTTTATTCTAATCGGAGATGACAATATATAGAGAGAGGCCCTAGAGAGGAGGAGAAAGATGTCCTCCTGGGGATAGCTAGGAAAGGAGAAAGAGCTGCAAGAGGCAGATACTACCTCTTTTCCCTTCTAGAAGCAGTCACTAGATACTTGAGAGACCTGGCCAAACTGCCCCCATGTGGGAAATGGGAAAGAAAAGAACAATTGAAGAGAGGAGGGCGGCATAACCCCAAGGGGAGGGATGCTGGCATGAATGGGAGATAAGCTGCCCAGACTCTAGATAAGACACGATTCAGACACTAAAGGCTATGTGGAGTTCAAGATTGAGGGATACAAGAAAAAAAGTCACTACAGTCCTCCACTTCTTCAAGAAGCCAACCACATAGGGGCTAGGACTATGGAGGACCCCCCAAAAGGGTCTTCCAAATAACAAAAGTGTATTTTTTTCCAGCTTGTAAAAACCACACAAAGAGGCTTGTCTCAAATGGCTCAGGTTAGGTAACTGGTTCTTCTGAGACAGGGAATGAATAGAATCAGCTGTAGGGGAGCCCATGTGGAGAGAACAGCTAGGTACAGGGAGAGAGAACTACAGTGGCACCATCCAGTTGTCTGACTGTCAGCTGGGTCTGTCACATCAGTAACAGCGATAGGCTCTCTGGCTGGTGCTGGGCTGAGCTAAGGGACATGATACAGTCAGCCCAGCCGCTTACTGACAAAGGATAGATAAGGAACAATGAGCCCTATCTGCCTGTACAATTTGGGGACTCACTAATTTCCAGATGCCGGAGCACAATTGGGGCCCCATAGTCCTCAGCAACCAGACAGCAAACATAAGTATAAGCTTTTTATGCTATAATCATTGAGGGTTACTCAAATCCATAAGCTAATAATAGCACCACAAATAGCTTAATGAGGACCAAGCCTTGTACCTGAGGAAATGGGCAGCAGGAACTTAACTAGGAATTAATTATTATGGCAAGGAGCACCCGACAGGCCCTGGGGGGAGGGCAAGGCAGAAAAACACATAATGTGCCAAGAACAACTATGTTAATTAAGGTTGGGGAGGGCTCACCCCAGCCCATCATCTGATAGCTTCTCATTTGAATGAATTATTCCTATTTTTGTTGTTTGGTCATGGACTCCTTATGACTTCTTTATGGGATTTTCTTAGCAAAGATACTGGAGTGGTTTGCCATTTCTTTCTCTGGCTTATTTTATAGATGAGGAAACTGAGGAAAAGTGTGTAAAATGACTTGCTCAGGGTCACACACCTAGTAAGTGTCTAAGGTCAGATTTGAACTCAGGAAGATGATTTTTCCTGACTCTAGGTTCCAAAGGTACCACCTAGCTGCCAATTATTCCTGCTAACTGACTGCTAAGCTCTATGGTTTCTGCACTGCTGAAACAACTGTAGGCACTAAATTCAGTGGCCGGGGCAAAGTCCTGATTGCTCTACCCCAGTTGTACCTCTGAACATCAAAGGTGAGTGAACCTAAGTCTTGTATTTGTAGCAACCTGTCTCATAGTTCCCACACACTGTCATATTCTGTGCTAATAATCACATGTGGAGAGGATAATATCATTTCCTGGGTGAAGGACAACTGTGAAGCAATTGCAGTGGGAGCACTGAGTTTTCTGTGACCTAGTAGTGACTCAGGATGTTTGCTGGGAATAACAGTGGTTGTAGCATAGAAGGGACAGTAAGACACTCACAGAGAAGCCATGAAAGGAATCCCAAGACAAGGGGTTTTCTCTAGGGCAGTACTGAAAATCATGGTGATTGTACACGTGTCTGGGGCTAGGTTCCCTTTTAGGGAGGGGGGTACTGTTACTTTCTAGAGTGTTCTTTAAGGTAGAGTAAAATTCCATTCCATTGATGTACCATAATTTATTCCATCATTCTCTCCTCATTGGGGATGTGATTTGTGTCCAAACTTTTCCTATTACTATGTGATTGGCTACTATGAATACTTTCATACAGATTAGTTATCTTGTTATCAATAACCTTATCTTGTCATCAATAACCTCTTTGGGAGTATAACTACCATAGTGGGTCAAAAGGTATGAATAATTTTTTTGTCATTTTCATTGCATAATTTTATTATATCATATCATGTTTTCTAATTGTTTGGGATCATCCAGGGGTGTGTGAGGAAATATTTAACAATTGACCCCCTAAAAAGAATGTAGAATTGAGACACTTTTAGTTTAATTTGTTGATAACATTTGTACAACTCAGTGGAATTGCTTGTTGGCTCATGGAAGGGGGAAAGAGGGAAGGGCAAGAAAATGAAGCATGGAAACATTGAAAAATATTTTTTTTAATAAAATAAAAATTTCAACTGAAAAAAATAATTTGCATTATTAACATTCTCCCTTTCACTTTCATTTTATTATATCAATAAAATAAACAAAGCCTTGATTTGTTAATATTTTGCCAAGTTCTGAGCTGTAAATGCTGAAAAAGTAATAGTTGGCTCTGTGAAATAGGCTAGAGTTAGCTGCAGCACTCACCTGGTTGTCATTTTTCTCCAAGGCAGTAAGCCATTTAGGCAGTAACATTCTCTTATCTAAATTTTGTATTTCTCTTAGCACCAAGTATAGGGTTCTGTAAGCAGTAAGTGCTTACAGTAAGTGTTGGTGAGAGAGAAAAGCAGAGGGGTAAAGGCAGTCTTTGTCACCCTTTAAGGGATTTGAAGTTGATTGGAGAACTCGGCTGATTATGCTGTGAAATGATGTCTGGGCTTGTTGATTGACCAGAAAGCCAATCCAAGGAACTTTGCAGTTCTCTGTGGAGACTAGAAAGGCTTCAGTTAGCAGGGAAGCAGATTCGTAGGGTTCAGATTTCTCATGAAGGGGAACCAGGGACATTAAGACCTAAAGTACAGACTTATGAGTTGCTACCTCCATTCCCTAGGTTGTTGCTAGTATGTGTCCACTCTCTCCCATAGGTAATGTGTGCATGAGTGTGTGATCCATATTTATGTGCTAACTTTGATATGTTTACTCCATTGTTTTATATTGGTAATTGTGATGTTGTCATTATTCTTGCTTTTGCATTATCATTAAGTAAGTGTTTTGTATTTAAAAGATAATGATGCCATCATTGTGAATGACTCATTTTGTGCAGATGGAAAACTCCCCCACAGCAGGATTACCCTTAGAACCCTGAAAATGCTTGAGAGGTAGACACATGGTGGTAGTCCTTGTCTGGCCAGTCTGAGAGCAAGGTGGAGGAGCAAGCAAGTCCAAAGAAAGAGTGGCTCATATCCTGAGATCCATGACAGTCACCCCAGGCAAATGGTACAAAAGTAAATATCATATCCCCAAAGCTCACCATCATTTCCTATTATTCATTAACTTTCTGTTTCCATGTTCCAATACCTTAGTGACAAATGCAATCTTGAGCATGTCTAAATAGTAAAAAAGAAGTAAACACAAAATTCAATTAAAGAAGATGTGGGACAACTCTAGACATAAAGGAAAATTCACACAACCCCCGTAATGAAAGCATTTTCTGGTGTTTTGCACCAGGGAGGAAAAAAAGAGTCTCTAATTATATTCTATAGCTCTATCATGGTAGGTGGTTAAGACTAGTTACTTCTTTGTCAACTTCAATTTATCTTCCTGACATCTAATCTGAATAGTGGGCAGAGAGTTTTGATTTCAGACTCTTTACAAACACTGTAAGAAATCACCATCTGCCTGAACAATATTTAATCATTCATTCCTTTTCATCTACCGAACAAATATTTGCTAAAGGTCTGCTAAGTACAGAATCCACCCCCTCTCTCTTCCTGCTTACAGTTCAGTAGGGGAAATGACTGTAATGAAAGAAACAAAAGATCTGTGATAAGTGACTCAGATGGATCCATTGAGGCTACAATCATGAGGGGTGACAATCGGGACTAGAATACTGAGTCTAATGTCATAACTGGTTGCATAATATTGACTCTGGAGTCAGTGTCTTAATCTGTACTCAGACTCATAGGTCATATCTCTAAAGAGTGACTACCACTTCTCTCCTTAGGGCTCTAAAGGTAATCCTGAGAGACTGAGGAATTTTCTCTTGCTGCTCATGAGCCCTAATCTAGTGAGTGTGACTGGGATGAATCCAGAGAGTGGTACAAGGGCAAAGGCCTTCAGTTTTGTACATATGAAAAGGACTTTGGAGCATTCCTCAGTATATTCATAGGAATGTGAATCCATATCAGGAGGAGACCCTAGAGAGCATTAAAGAGGAGGAAAATAATTCCCTAAACAGGGAAAGTAACTTTCCCAAAGTTATGCACATAGTAATTGTCAGAGGAAGGGTTTTAAATCGGTCCCATAACGCCTAAGTCATACTTAGTCCACTCTGTACCATCCAGACTCCACTATTCTTGACTATTTTCTGTTTTTTTGTGTTTTTTTTGTCGTTGTTTTTAAATCCAGTTGTCCTTCTTCCACCCTCCCTCCAACAAATGGTTCATTGGCACTGTTGCCTCATCTCTTTATTTATGCCACTGTCTTCTTATCTTCAAAGTTCTGCCAAGAGGTGGGCTTTTATTGCATCTTCTTCTCTTGGTGCAGTTTCCTGACCTGGGGAAGAGGTCCAAGTTTCAATCTCACCCAACAATTGCTTCTCCTCCAGCTTCTAGACCCAGTCTCCTGGATTGCTAACTTCTTCTCACAGAATCTCAGGATGGAAAAGGATCTCTGAAATCATCTATCTACTCCCACCTGTCCCTCCACAAGTCTTTTTTTAATATCACACTGGACAAGTGGTCAGCCTTGCTATACAACCTCTAGCAAGAGAGAAAGCCTGTTTCTGAGGTATCTCATTGCACTCATTGGTGATTCTAACCATCCAGAAGGCTTATCTGATGTTTTCTGTTCATCTTCCAGTCATTGTTTCTTCTTCTTTCCTCTGGGGCTTTAACTTGCCTTGGAGCATCATGACTTCTGATAGTTTTTTCATGCCCCAAATAATGCTGACTAATTAGTTGATGGAAAAGGCCAGAGGAGAAGGAACAGGTTACTTAGAGGAAAAAGCTGTATATCCCCAACCTATTTTCAACATAATGTTATTTCCTTGTTAATTTCTTTTTATATTTTGAGCATTTGTTTTTGTTTTGCCTGATAACGTTATTTCAAATCCTTCCTTTTCTGGACTCACCTGATGCATAGTAAATTTTTTCTATTCTCTCTTTTGCATTCTATATATGTCTTTGTTTTTTTAATTTGTTTCTTATAGGCAACATATTGTGGTTTTGTTTTTTATCCAGTCTGTTACTCTTTTTCATTTTATTGGATTGTTTAGACCATTCTCACTTAAACTTATGAGATGCATTTGCATTTTCCTCCATTTGCCCTCCTCCCAAATTGCCTTCTTCCTCATCCAATATGTCTCTTCACTTATTTCAGCTAAATCTATTTTAAGATAACTCTATTCCGACCAACTCTCCTCTCTTTACCCTCAAACCTACTACCCCTAGTCTATGAGTTTGGATAATTGCTTCCTTTCTTTCTTGCTTTCAATTTTTAAAAAAAACCCTTACCTTCCATTTTGGAATCAATACTGTATATTGGTTCCAAGGGAAGAGTGAGGCAATTGGGGTTAAGTGACTTGCCTAGGGTCATGCAGCTAGGAAGTCTCTGAGGTCAAATTTGAACCCAGGATCTCCCGTCTCTGGGTCCAGTTCTTAATCCATTTAACCACCTATATGGCCCCTATTTTTAAACTTTTAAAGGTATTTACAATTTTGTCTTCTTAGCTTTAAGTAATCAAGAAAAATCTTCCTTGCTCTCCTCCCCCTTTGACTTGTTTATTATGTTTTTAATTTTTTAGAACTTTTTCCCCTAAAAAATAAAAGGATTTCTCCCTCTCATTCTATTCATTATTTATCTTCCCTTTCCATCTGTTCTAGACTTTTAGACTTTTGCATTTATTTAGTTCTTTTTCCTCATGGAATTAAAGCTTCAAAATTACCTATTTTGGGTTCCTTCTTCTAAATAATTTCTATATTATTGTCTTATTAGTCTTCCTTCCCTTGCCCAGCCCCCTTTTTCCTGTCATGTCTCAGTCTTATAAATATTAATTTTTATAAACGATAAAGATGGTGCTACTTCATGATAGGAATTGTATACTTCACTGTTGACCTTTGCTCTCCTTATTTTTCTCCCATTTTCCTTGAAATCTCCTCTCTGGGTCTCTCACTCTTCTGGATGTTGGTTTCCTGAAGGATCTTTAATTCTCTTTCTCCTGTGGCAGGATGAGCCATCTCTTTAAGAACCACACAGCTGCAGATTATGCCCATGAAGCCCAGGGTCCAGATCTCCTTTTATAGAATATTTCTTTTCTGTTAACAAGAATATTCATCAGTAATGCCCCATCTCAAACTAACGAAAAAAAGATGTCAAAGATGGGGGCCTAGAGTTACCAGATCTCAGACTACACTATAAAGCAGTGGTCATCAAAAAAAAATATGGCACTGGCTAAGAGACAGAAGGGTGGATCAATGGAATAGACTAGGATAAATGACCTCAGCAAGATATTTTAGGTTTGATAAACCCAAAGATCCCAGCTTTGGGGACAAGAACCCACTATTTGACAAAAACTACCTGGAGAATTGAAGAACAGCATGGGAGAAATTAGGTCTAGATCAACGTCTTACACCCTATACCAAGATTAATTCAGAGTGGGTAAATGACTTAAATACAGATAGGGAGATCATAAACAAGTTAGGTGAACATAGAATAGCATACCTGTCAGACCTACAGGAGAGGAAGGAATTTAAGACCAAGCAGGAGATAGAGAAGACTACAAAATATAAAATGAATAATTTTGATTATATTAAATTTAAAAGTTCCTATACAAAGTAATGTCCAATCCCACAAATGAAATTAAATTTCTCATTTTCCCCCCTTTTTAATCCCTCCTTTTGCCCCCTCTCTTATTCTATGATAGGCTTTCTTTTTCCTAAGAGATTTAAAAAAAATCTCTTACTTTTCTCCTTAGAATCAGTAAGTATCAGTTCCAAAGCAAAAGAGCAGTAAGGGCTAAACAATTGGAGTTAAGTGACTTGCCCAGGGTCACACAACTAGGAAGTATCTGAGGCCACATTTGAACCCAAGACCTCCTACCTCTAGGCCTGGCACTCTATCCATTGAGCTTACCTAGCTGTCTGTCTTCCTATGAGATTACAGGAATTATTTTTCTTTCCTTGCTAGGTTTTAATTTGATTAGCCTTAACTTAATTTGTTATTGTAGATGGTATATTCCCCTCTAACTCTTTCCTTCCCTCCCTTCTTTTACATGTCTCCTATTCTGTATATATTTTATTCTTATAAAAATATTCTTTCATTAGTATGTTGTGAATCTCGATATATAGATATATACATATATCATCCATAATATTACATAGTCTCTTTTTCCACCATCACTCTTATTTGAATTCTGCTTTTTGGGGTGCATTTAGAAAAAAAATGTGTGAATGATTTCTCTGTTGTGATTTTTTTGTTTGTTGTTCTTGGTTGCTGTATTTGTTTATGTTTCATTTCTGTTGTCTGGGCTGTTTGATAAGCAAATCATTTCTTCCAGTCTAATCTTATTTCTAGGAATGTTCTGAACGCCTCTTTTTAAATTGAATATCCATCTTTTTTTAAATTAATGATCAGGCTCAGATTTGCAGAGTCACCTCTCATTGCATCTTGATCTACTTTACTCTTTGGAACACATTATTACATTTCTGGTGCAGAATAATCTCTTGTTATCCTAATTGCCTTTCCTTTATTCCTAAAGGTCTTTCTCCTGGTCATTTGCAGAATTTGTTGTTTATCAGTGAAAATGTTAAATTTAACCATCATATCTATGGGAGCTTGCAGCATGGGTTTTTGTTTGTTTATTTGTTTTTGCTAGAGGCAATCTGTGGATTGTTTTGTTTAACAGTCCTGTGTTTAGATGTTTGGGCAGTTTTCTTACATTATTTCTTGCACTATGGTTTTTAGGGTTTTTTGACTTATGTTCTTTTGGCTGACCTATAATCTTTAGACTTTCTCTATTCAGCCTGTTTTCAAGGCCTGTATTGCTTCTATGAGGAGATAATAGGACCCCTATATGGAGGAAGAGGGGAGAATTTCAAGACTTATGGTGAATAGTTGAAACTGTGGATGTAAATGAACACTTGATGAATAGATAGATAGATAGATAGATAGATAGATAGATAGATAGATAGAGATATTCTCTCTCCCTGTTCCTGCCCCTCTGCTTGGTGCTTCAGGTGCTATGGACTCCTACACACACACACACACACACACACACACACAAATCCTGAAAATTTTTAAGTGAAAAATGTTGAAATGAAAACAGAAGAACTAATAGACTGAGAAACTTCTACCATACTGTCTAGGACCGACCTCCAGTGCTTCTTGATTAACTTTGGATAACTGGAACTAGGAAAGCAAAACCTCAGATAAGAGAGGGACTACTGTATGTTTCTTAATTTTCTTCTCCTATAATATCCTTCCCTTCCATTTATTTGCATTCCTAATCAGTTATTTTCTCCTTTATTTCTTAGGTGTGAATTACAACTGTGGACTTGAGTTTTTCTATTCTGCCAATTATTTCTGCTGTACAAGACATAATTTCTACTTTCACAAGTCTTATTTCTCTTTTAAACCATTCAGGAACATCCTGCTGTGCTTCTAGGCTCTCTTGGGAATCCACAAAGCCTTTTATCTCATCAGGTGTTAATTCATTTTTTCTGTCTTGTAATAATTATTCATGGATTCCTGGACTCCTCACTTGATCTTGAGGCCATTTTCCTTCAGTTATTAATATCTCCCTTGTTGGTTTATCTACTTATATTCAAAGTTTTTAATTTAACTTTCTTTTTTTTTTCTGAGATATTCAGTAACTTCAGGCTCTTTTTACTTTATTTCCCCTATTGCTCATTTTCTGACTCTCTCCTTTTTGATAACAGTTTCCCTGGGATCTTAAAGCCTTCTCAGTCTCCTCTCATGCTGGGCATTTTGTGTTTCATAGGCTTCAGTCTCTGCCTCACATGGCTTATGGGAAGGACAGAACTGGACCAAGCTGCATGCTGGATTCTTTCCCTCTTAATGGAGTTTTAATGAAGTGGCACACAGCCACCCATATGTGTCCTGATTCAGTTCCATTTATTCCCCAGTTCTCTGACTGAGCTCTCTTACAACATAGAGCTGCCCCTGCTTTAGCAAATTTCTGCTTTTTGGATTTCGGTGACACTTGGGATTAAGTGAAATTCTGTTGTATGCCTGTGGTTCAAGTTGTATAGTCATATGTCTAGAATGTAGTGAGTGGGGAAAGAGGGGATGCTGAGCAAACAAGTCATGGATTAGGAATTATTGGTTTTCTCCATTGTCAGTTCAGTGAGTTTTTGCCTGGTTTGAGTTCTCGATGTCCTATACTATAGAAACATCTGAGATTGTTATACCTTTTGCACAAAATTCCCATTTTGGGGAAGTTTGAGAAGTTATACGATTCAGAGAAAATCTCTAATATCCCATTTTTAAGTCAAGTGATCTGGAAGACTCCAACAATCCCTAATCTATATTCATGAGCTATAGTCACTACCTTCCATCCTAGCATTGGAAAGAAGATGCCAACATCTAGTATGGTTAGAGGAACATGACAGGGGACTGGGGTATTGCTTTGCTGTAGAATAGTCTGGCATGAGCAGTTCTATGGTAGCATTCTCAATTGGTCCTAGGCTGGTCAAGACCTAGCCTCTACAGACACTACCTGGGACACACTCAGGCCCTGTGTAGAGGGTGATCTTGAAAGGCATTTAAGTCTTGCCCCATGAATCAGTTTCAGGAAGGGCACATTGACCTAAGCTCCAATACAAGTGCAGGTGACCCTCTCTGAGCCATTATAACCCAAGCATTATGGCTCTGTTCCTGGTTTCTGGACCATTGACATTCCCTACAGTCTTTTCAACCTGGAGCATCCCTCTCTAAAGCCCATTCCCTACACTCACTCATTCATGAGACTTTTACATCAGGGAGAGATAGATATTATATATTACTGATAGATTCTGGAATAGAAATATGTTGGGTGGGGGCTGTTTTTTTTAATTTATGCATTGATATCTGGTTCTCACATAAACTGACTGGCCTTGGCAACAGCTGGGATATGAAGGGGAGTGAGGGGCCAGGGTGGGGGATGAGCGAGGAGAGAGAGAGAGTGAGGATTCAAAGATGTCTCCTAGGTTGTCAGCCTGATTTTATTTATGTCTTTATCTCTATCTCTATCTCTATCTCTATCTCTATCTCTATCTCTATCTCTATCTCTATCTCTATCTCTATCTCTATCTCTATCTCTATCTCTATCTCTATCTCTATCTCTACATCTAGATCTAGATCTAGATCTAGATCCATATCTACATCTACATCTATATCTATATCTACATATCACACACATATATACACACACACACACACACATATATGATGGTGAATTTTTAGAGACTGAGTGCCCAAACTGGAACCCCTACACCACATGTGAGCCACCTCCTTACCCCAGATAGGGGAGGGAAGAAGCTCTCCCATTGGCTGCTGGGCAAAAGGGCAGGACATGTGATAAATGTCCTCAGGTACATGGAGAGGGGGAGGGGAGCTCTGGCACACATGCCATAGGTTCACCAACATGGATATATAGTATCGTACATGTGTGTATGTGTGATAGACATATACACATATATGTGCATTTGTATATATATACATAAACAGATCTAAATCTATATGTGTATACATATGTATGTATATATAGAAATATATGACTGTTACATGTGGGTATAGACATTATATTATATAATGTATATGTGTGTAGATGTGTGTAGAGAGAACTAGAGAGAAAGTAAAAGTAGAGAGAGATAAAGATATAGATAAAGATTGACAGAGAAACAGATAGATACATACACAGATGGATAGACACACAGATAGAGATAGACAGACAGACAGATGGATAGACAGGTAGACAGGGAGATAAATGGATGGATAGATGGGTAGATGGTTGAATAGATGGATGGATGAATGGATGAATGGATAGATGGATGGATGGAGAGATGGATGAATGGATGGATAGATAAATGGATGGATAGATGGATGGATGGATGGATGAATAGATAGATGGATAGATGGATGGATGGATAGATAGATGGATGGATGGATGGATGGATGGATGGATGGATAGATAGATGGATGGATGGATGGATGGATGGATGGATGGATGGATGGATAGATAGATGATTGATAGATTATATAGACAAATGTTTAGGTAGCTAGAAAGATAGATGATGAGATATATACATACATTTTACATTTATATATCAACTTATACATGGATATACATATAGGTATGTGTATATATGTCTATGCATATGTAAAGGTGTGTGTATATGTATTTATTAACTATATTTCTCATATTTTTTACCTATACTCCTTGCCTCCTCCATTAGAATGTAAACTCCTTGCAAGGAGAGGTTTTTCATTATTTGTACTTGTATCCCTAGCACCTAGGACAGTGCTTGACACTTAGCAAGTGTTAATTCTTGCTGAGTGATTGATATATTTTCTCCTCCAACTGAAGTGTAAGGTTCTAAAGGGTGGGGACTACCTAGATTTTTCTGTATGTATACCCAGTACTCAGCACAGTGCTTGGTCCACAGTCAGTGATGCTTTTTCATTCACGACAATTGTGAAGATAGCTCAAGCTTAAACATTTGGTGTCCTATGTTCGAAGGGACATTCCATGCCCTTTTTTCTAGCAGCCTGTATCCCCACATTACATAGATAGATGTTTAGGTAGCTAGAAAGAAGGATAGGTTCTCATATTTAAGGTTCTCTGTACTGAGACTCCTTCTATCTCTAACCGCCTCTGTTCCAAGGTGTCTTCCAGCTCCAACAGCCTGTAATCCACGATTCCAAGTCTCACCACCTTTCTCCAGGGTTTTCTGCTTCGCTCAACCCCTCCATGTTGAAAAGGAGCAGGTAAAATTCAGCTCACGTTCGCCTGCCTGCAGAGCAGCCGCCCTCCATTTTAATTATGACATGATTGATGTAAAGCGAAAGCTGACTGCCAGGAACCTTTCAATTTCAAACCAGCCAGGAGGCTTTTAAAAAATGTATTCACTCATTTTCCTATGACAACGGGGAAGATTCCATGCCAGCAAACCCATCGAGTCAATTGCCCTTTCTTTGCAGAAGATTGGCTCAGATCTTAGGGTTTATCACTAATCTGCAAAATGAATCTGCAGTCTTTCTGCAGAAGGGTCACAGATTTCTCTCTCAACGCCCTCTTTTTCCTTACCAGAATTCCCATAGCTTGGTGCATCAAGGGACTCCACTGGGGGCTCAGATCTGATACTGGCTGGTTCTGGCAACAGGTCCTTTTGGTTTTTCCCCCCTGCAAAATGTCTCTCAGGTTAACCCCTTTCCCACAGTCCAGTCCTAGCCCAGATATCATCCCCTTTCCCTTTCTTGCAACAACCTTCTAACTGTTGCTCAGGCTTGAGCCTCCCAATTACAATCCATCTTATTCATCGAACAATCTGTGGTCTAAGATTCCCCCTCCTCCCCCACCAGCTTTCACAGTCTAAAAGCTACAATTCCTTCCAGGCTCTATTTTGAAATTTTCTTATATATTTGGTATTCCCGCATAAAAACCCTTTCTATGCCTAGGACTTTACACGATGCCTGGCACCCTACTATGCACTCAATAAATGCTTGTTGACTGACTATATAAAATGAAAACGGAATATTTACAAGTTAAATAAAAATAGGAGAAAAATGTGTTAGGATGGGTTTTTTAAATATCATTAAAAACAAGGGAGAATAGACTTCTCTAATTTTTTTAATATCAAGCAAATGTGACTACAGTAGGAGACTTGGTTTCAACCCCACCTTAATTGCTCTGTGGTCACCTTGCTGAGCCTCAATTTCCTCATATGTAAAATGGAAATGATAAAATCCAGGGGATTTACCTCATCAAATTTTTATGAAGCTCAGAAGAGATGACACATTTAATATTTTAAAGTATCATATAAAGTTCAGTTATTACCATTTTCTGATGGAATTACCAGAGGAAACAGGAAATTAACTATAAGAAACTAATTACCAAAGGAAAGTAATATTCTATGATTTCTCCCAGCTTTCAGAATCCATGTTCTCTGTCCTAATGTCTTCTTCATATGTAATACTGCTGTAATCAGAGTTTTATTGACTCCCCATTACCCTTAGGGAAAAAATACAAACCCCTTTCCTTGACATTTAAGGTCCTTTATTATTGGACTGCTCTATCTTCCCTGCATCATAGGGCTCCCCTTTACACACACTTTGTTTGAGCCCAACTGTGGGACTCACCCTAGTTTCATTCTGATCATTCCCCTTGAGGAGCATTTGCTAATGGACCTTGGTAATAACGCTTAATGTTGTTAGGTCTTAATTTCTCATTTCTAATGATTTCTAAGGACCCTTTTGGCACTAAAACCTATGATGGCAGATGATTTATAATTTTGCACATTTGCACATTTTAAATGGAACTCGGTGGTTTAAATCCTTCCTTCTTTCGGGTGCCTCCTTTTCATGAATTTTTACACAATTCCTCCAATGGGAAGTGGCCTCTACAATCGCCATCTTTCCTGTAACACATTGCCTGGATCTCTCCTTTGTCCATACTACATTCTGAAGAACTGCAGCATTGTTATTTGTGTAATTGCTTCTTAGGTTATATTCTCAATTTGTGATGAAACCTACCACCTAACTCTAAATAGAGAGGTGATGGACCAAGAGTGCAGATTGAAACAAATATGAACATCTATACATAAAGAGACATGTGCGCACATTCACACACACACACACACACACACACACACACACACACACACACACACACACGGCCAATGTGGGAATTTGTTCTGCTTGACTGTACTGGGTTGTTTTTTTTTTCCTTGCTCTCTCACTGTGTGTTTGGAGCAAAGGGTCATTCAGGATAGAGAGAATGCAGACCTAAAAATAAAATCAAATTGAATTAAAAAAATGTAATATCCTTTGAGCACAGAGACAGTGTGGACTAGGCAATTAATAAATGGTTATAAAATTTGAATTAAATAAAGCTTCTTAATTGATGCATCTCAGGAAAAGAAAATTTTTATTTTCTGTTCTTAATGTAATGGCCACATCCTCAAAAGGAACATTTCCATATAAAATACAACAGGAAAAGAACAGTATAGTTCAGAACACAGATTTCTATTATAAGCAGCTTGTTGTTTTTTTATTAAACATTTACTTCTTTAATTTTTTTATAGGATGTACTTGCAAATCCATCTGACCCTGGGAATTTTTTCTTAGGGATGTAAGTAGTCTTTCATTTCACTTATATTGGTGATTTATTGGCACATAATTAGGCAAAATGATTCCTAATGGTTACTTTAATTTCTTCTTCATTTGGTGGTGAATTTACTCTTTTCATTTTTGATACTCATTATTTGATTTTCTTCTTTCTTTTTTAATCAAATTAACAAATGTTCTAATTTATTTGTTCCCCCCCCCATAAAACCAATATCTAGTCTTATTTATTAGTTAAATGGCTCTCTCACTTTCAGCTTTATTAATTTCTCCTTTAATTTTTAAAACTTCCAACTTAGTCTTTAATTGGGGATTTTAAAATTTATTCTTTTTCTAGGTGAATTGCATGCCATATTCACGGATATGCTTTTTCTCTATTTTATTGATGTAAGTGTTTAGAGATAAATTTTCTCCTAAGTACTGCTTTGGCTATGTCCCATAAATTTTGATATGTTGTCTCCTCATTGTCATTCTCCTTAATGAAATTTTGATTGTTTCTAAAATTTGTTCTTTGACCCACCTCCTTTTCAGCATTAGATTATTTAGTTTCTAGTTCATTTTTGACTTGTCTTTCTATGGACCCTAATTGGTTATAATTTTACATTCTGTTATTATCTGAACATGTTGCATTTATAATTTCTGCTTTTCTGTATTTGATTGTGAAGTTTTTATGCCCTAATATATTATCAGTTTTTGTGTAGATATCATGCATTGCTGAAAAAAAGTATTTTCCTTTCTGTTCCCATTCAGTTTTCTTGTGAGATTTATTAGTTTTAACTTTTCTAAATTTTACTTCACTTCTTTTATTTATTTGTTTATTTTTTGGTTTGATTTGTCTAGATTTGAAAGCAGAAAGTTAAGATCCTCCACTAGTATAATTTTACCATTGATTTCCTCATGAAGCTCATTTAATTTCTCCTTTAAAAATTTTGCCATTTGGTATATATATGTTTTGTATTGATATTACTTCATTATCAATAGTACCTTTTAGCAAGGTGTAATTTCCTTCCTTGTCTTTTTAAATTAGATCTATTTTTGCTTTATCTTTGTCTGAGATCATGATTGTTACTCTTGCTTTTTTTTTACTTCAGATGATACAGAATAAATTCTGTTCTAGTCTCTTATATTTATTCTGTTTTTGACTCTGCCTTAAATGTGTGTGTTTTTTAAACCCTTACCTTCCATCTTGGAATCTATTAATACTGTGTATTGGGTCCAAGGCAGAAGAGTGTTATGGGCTAGGCAATGGGGTTAAATGACTTGCCCAGGGTCACATAATTAGGAAGTGTCTGAGGCCAGATTTGAATTTAGGACCTCCTGTCTCTAGGCCTGGCTCTCAATCCACTGAGCCACCCAGCTGCCCTCTTTAAATGTGTTTATTGCAAACAGCACATGGTAGGCTTATGTATTTTAATCTACTCTGTTAACTGCTTCCATTTTATTGGTGAGTTCATCCCATTCCCATTCACAGTTATGATTACCAACTGTATCTTTCCATCCATCTTATTTTCCTCATTTGATTCTGAGTTTTCCACTTTTACTTTGTCCCTCCTCATAAGAGTTTTACTTTGATTGACCACCCCCTACCTTACTCCATCTTCTATAACTCCCTTTGCCACTTGTCTTATTCCCTTCAACATATCTCTATAGGGTAAGGTAGGATCCACCCCCTTGATTTTTTAAAATATCATATCCTAATCAGCTTACTCCCACACACTTTGTCTATATATACTCCTAACTGCTCTAATATTGATCAATTTTTTAAGAATTATAAATATCATCTTTCCATGTAGGAATATAAATAGTTTGACCTTATTGAATCCTTAAATATTCTCTTTCTCATTTACCTTTTTAGGCTTCTCTTGGATCTTATGTTTAGATATAAAATTTTTTGTTTAGGTCTGGTCTTTTCAACCAGAATGCTTAGAAATCTTCTATTTTTTAAATGATTATTTTCCCCCACCCCCACTGAAAGAATATTCTCAGTTTTGCTGGGTGATTCTGTTGTAAATATAGATCTTTTGCCTCCAGGAATATCATATTCCAAGCTTCCCAATCCTTTAATGTGGAGGCTACTAAATTCGGTGTAATCCTGAATAAAGCTCCATTATATATATAAATATATATAATATTATATATATTTAAAATCCTTAGCTTCCATCTTAGAATCAATACTGGGTATTGGTAATAAGGCAGAAGAGTGGTAAGGGCTAGGCAATGGGGGTTAAGTGACTTAACTTAACTTAAGGCGGGTGCCAGGTCCACATAGCTAGGAAGCATCTGTGGCCAGATTTGAACCCAGGACCTCCTGTCTCTGGGACTGACTTTCAATCCACTGAGTCACCCAGCTGCCCCCTCCATGATATTTCAATGATATTTGTTTCTTTCTGTCAGTTTACAGTATTTTCTTCTTGACTTGAGGACTCAAATTTAGCTATAATATTCCTGGGAGTTGTCATTTGGGGATTTATTTCTGGAGGTGATTTGTAGATTCTTTTGATTTCTATTTTACTCTCTTGTTTAAGAATATAAGAGCAATTTTCTTTGCTAATTTTTTGTATTATGATATCTAGGCTTTTTTTTTTTAAATCATGGCTTTCAGGTAGTGCAATAATTTTAAACTTGTCTCTCCTGGATCTATTTTTAGGTCAATGGTTTCTTTGTTGTTGTTTTTTCCCCCAATGAGATATTAAATGTTTTCTTCTGTTCCCTACCCCCCATTCTTTTGATTTTGTTTTGTTGTTTCTTGATGTCTCATGAAGTCATTAGTTTCTAGTTACCCAATTCTAATTCTTAAGAAATGATTTTCTTCTATGAGCTTTTGAACTCCTTTTCCCATTTAGCCAATTCTGCTTTTAGAGCTGTTATTTTCTTCTTGCATTTATTTCATTTCTCTTCCCAATTTTCCCTCTTTCAAGTGATTTTTGAAATCCTTTTTGAGTTATTCCAGAGTCTGAAATCAATTCATATTTTTCTTGGAAGTTTTGCATGTATTTGCTGTAATAGTTAAAATGGTTGAGGCCATAAAGTGTAGTGATTAAAATAGTGGAAGATATAAATTGTAGTAGATAAAAGAGTGGATGAGTAAATTGTGACCACTGAAAATATGGTTTCAAGACAGTGTCTTGTTTTTAAATCAAATATAAAATGGTTGCCAGGGAAATATTCCCAATTATGAAATATACCCAAGTCAACTGGGTTTTATAGAGATTTTAATTAATTAATACAATGAGGAATTAAAGAAAGAGAGAAAGAGAGAAAAGAGGAAATGAGAAAAGGATAGGCTGGCCTAGGGCAGCCCTGGCCAACCCAAGCCTACAAGCCTAAGCCTTAAGAGAAAGATCAGTCAGTCTTTTATCACTCACCATAAGATCTGTTCAAGCAAGGATTCAGAGGGACAGAGTCTCCTCAGAGGGAGTTCCAGCCAGAGTCAGCCTCCCTCAGACTGTCTTCAAGAGACTGTCATCTCAAGAGCCTCTCTTCAGAGCCTCCTTAGAGACCCTTCTTTTAGGAGACTGTCATCTCCTTATATAGGGAATTTTCTCCTATGTCACCTCCCCTAAGTTCTCCCATCTACCAATCACAGTAGATGTTTTTCAAAGGACAGACCATTCTTAGTTCACACCTAAGAAGACTAATCTTTTGAGTAATTCACACCTGAGTAGACTAGAATCTCTGAGTATGTTCTCACCTCTTTGCTCCTTGTAAGTTCACAAGTTGCCTGACCTTTATAGGTACTTAGCACCCTTTTGTATTAGTCCTAAAATAGACATGGCTTAAAGAACTTTTGTCCTACTATAAGTATGGGTTTAAGTACTTTCATTGTTCAGCAAAGAGTTTACAACTTTATCTTCCCCTAAGGCATGCTTAAGTATGGTGAAGTAGAGTTCTCACCTTCCTGATCAAGTACCTTCACTGCCCAAATGGAGAATGGTCCCAATGGGGAATGGTCTTAACCCAACCTTATGAAGTAGGGTCTGGAAAATTTTTTAAGGTTTACAATCCTAACCTTATGAAGTAGGGTCTGAGAATTTTTAAGGTTCACATTGCTTTGTTTTCACTATCCCCTTTTGTGTCTTTGCCTTACTCTTTGTGTCCATAAAATTTTTTCTATGATTAGATTTTTTTGTTTGCTCATTTTCCCAGTCATTTTCTTGACTTCCCCTTTTATTCTAAATGCAGGCTCTGTTTCAGGGTAGAGGAGGCATTCTCTTAAACCTCACCTTTTCCTTCCTGCTACCCTTACCTTTATTTCGGGGTTTCTGAAAGTTTCAATTCTTCCAAGTTGGTTTGATGGCCTGTGGGCTAGGAGCTCTGAAAGCACCTCCCACTACTGATTCAATCACTACCTGAGACTGCTGAAGGCTTGCAGAACTCAAAGCTCTGTGAGTTACCCTGTGCTGGGACTCAAGGTCTAGCCTCAGGCTTGGGCAGGGGTTTTTGTTCTAATTCTGGGCTTGATCAGATCAGGCACACTGTAGACTACCTTGCCCTGGGGCTTGTAACTTTTCCTAGAATTTGGTAATGGCCTCTGGGTCTTTCTCTGGGCTTACTCACAAGCCAGGAGTGCTATGTAGACTGCCTTGTGCTGGGATTCAGGATGCAGGCTCAGGCAAGGACTCTGGGCCTCTCCTTGGGCTTCTACCAGCTAGGTACCTTGCAGACTGCCTTGGACTTGTGGCCTCAGTTTGAGTTTGGGCTAGATCTCCAAGCCTCCCTCTGAGCCTGAACCAACCAGGCACACTGGGAACTGCCCTGGCTAAGGCTTGGGACATCACTGCAGGCTTGGGCTGGGGCTTGAGACTTTAAGGGATGGGTGTGGGATTTTACTGCTGTTGATTTAGATAGGGTATCAGGGTCTTAAAGTTGGCTTGGGCCCAGGTTCAGAACCTGGAACAGTCAATGAGGGGTGGGGTTGCTGTTAGCTTGTGCTGGTACTCCTTGATGTGGCCTCCTGTTGGCTGTGCTCCTCTCTCATTTCAGTGACCCAGATGTTCTCTGCCTACTTTTTAAGTTGCTCTCTGCATGAAAGTTGCATTACTCCACCTCCTTGTTGGCTCTTTCACTTGAGTATTCATTTTGAAGGGTTATTTTAAGATTGGTTTGAGAGGATTTTCATAGTGGTTTGAGCTTTCCTGGTGTAAGAGAGGAGTAATCTAATTTGTGCAAGGAGAAATCTCTGGCAGAAATCAATTGTAGAGAGAAAGGGGGGGGGGGGGGGGAGAGGTGCAAGAAGGGGAAAAAAAATCCTGAAAGCTCCAGGAGGGAACCTGAAGCTGGAAGAACTCCAAATGATCACTCTCTTCACCTCACTTCCAGCTAGGAGCCAGAGAGAAGAAGCAGGTCTCTCAGACTAGGAAGAAGCTTGGGTCTCTCTGGAGATCAATTGTTTCCCTGTGAACCCCTTGATAACTCTCACTCAGCTCTCAACAACAGCACAGAGTCATCATGAATATTGTAGACAAGGGACTTGAAGAAAGCCGTTCACTGAGATCCCCCTTTCAAGGATCTCATTCTCCATCTCTCTCCCTAACTTGTTCCTGGACTCCAGTACTCAAGCTAGTTAGCTCAGGAGTAGGGACCAAAGCAGCAGCTGGCTGGAAGAGGGATCAAGGCTGAGAGCCTTGAACCCGAAGACCTTGGGGGGGGGGCAGTCTGCCAGAGAGGACAAGTCAATAGGCCTTCCTGCTCACTTACTTTGCTTGCCTTACACCCTTACCTCTCCTTCCCTGTGTGAACCCAAATAAATTGTCTACTACTTTAGAATTAGGTCTGGCTAGTTTCTGACTAGGGGACTGAAGATTTGGGAAGGACCATACCTCTCCCCAAAAGGGAGGGTTAGCCCAGGATCCCAGTAATCCAAACAACCAGACCCAAGGAGCAACCATCTCTCGGGCTGTGGAGTAATCCAAGGTCTGGGGGCTGGGAGGGGAGAGATGTGGCAGTTGGTATACCTGAAGGATCCAGAGGCAGAAGATTCCATCCTGCCTCTCAAGAATAGCTGGGACCAAGAGGGAGAGGTGGTGGTGTGTAATCTTACCAAAGCTTTCCCCTCTAGTTCTTGTCCTCCATCTCCTAGAATCATTCTCTGAGGAGACATACTCCCTCTCTTAAGGAGACAAGATTTAGTTACCTTCCCCCCAAAAGAAAGAGAGAGGAAGAATAATCTCTTCACCCTCTCAACTCTTTCCCTCTCTCCCTCCATCATCCCTGTGTTCACTTTCAGACCCTACATTATACTGGCTTCTACTCTACCATCTTAGCTCTACCTCCAGAAGTCTGAGCTATCCAAAGCCTGATTTAAAAAAAAATTATATATATATATATATATATATATATATATATATATATAATAAATTCAATGTGTTCCATATTTTCTTTTTTTTTCTCATTTAAATGATAATAATTTTTTTTTCTGTTACATGTAGGAACTCTTTTTGACAATTATTTTTGACATTTAAAAATTTAACTTTTCTCTTCCCCCTGCCACCAGGCAGTGAACCAGGCAGTGAATAATCTGATATAAGTTATATCTGAACTTTCATGAAATATATATTTCCATATTGCTCATGTCATACTAAAAGTCCCATCTCCATATACAATAGAAATCTAATGAAGGAAATCTAGTGTAAGATGGCATGCTTTGATTTGCTCTCAGATTCCCTTTTTGGCTGCAGATAGCATTTTCATCATGAGTCCCTCATGGTTATCTTGGAGATTTCCTTTGCTGATAATAATTTAATATTTCACAGTTGGTTATCATATAATATTTCTGTGACTATGTATACATTTCTGTTACTGTATATCTTGGTTCTGCTCACTTCACTTTGCATCAGTTCATGTAAGTCTTTGCAAATTTTTCTGAACTTATCCTTTTCATTGTTCCTTGTGACAAGGAAATCACTTTAAAAGACTGATATATATTAATTTAAGGTCGCCAAGGAATTCATCTATGTAATTCCTTAATGAAAACTCAAGTCAGCAGTCAACCTTTTATGGAGTTTAATTACAAACAGGAGGAAGAAAGCTATTAGAGAGAGAGAGAGAGAGAGAGAGAGAGAGAGAGAGAGAGAGAGAGAGAAGGGAATAGGGCTTAAATACCCCTTCTGTTTAGGCTGGGCCAAAAGGCCCAAGCCCTTAAATAGCTGAGGCAAAGAAAAGAGATCAGTCTCTATCACTCACGTGACCAAAATGGAGAAACAGTCTCAGGGGCCTCCACCTCCAGCTTCCTTCAGAGCCAGCTTCTCAGAGCACAACCTCTCCAAGCACAACCTCTCCAACCTCCCCTCAGTCCTCAGACCCCCCCTATCTTTAAGGAAACCATCTCAGTTCCCTCCCCTCAGTTCTCACATCTACCAATCACTGTCCATGTCTTCCCTGTGCCAATGGTGGCTCTAGCTTAACCCAGGACCGCCCAGAGGTCTGCCCCTTTGCATATGTCTGTTGAAGGTCATATTCTCAAATAATTAAATCTTGATCCTTTGCTGCAGCCCTTCCTAAATCCTGTTACCCTGAGTAGGGTGGAGATTGGAAGTTCCAAGACCTGGTTCTGTCATTCCAAGTATCTCAATTGTATCAATTCTAAAATCAGTCATGACTCAAAGAACTTCCTGTTCTATGCTTAAGCATAGATCAAAGCCCTTTCCATTGTTTAGCAAAAGGTTTCTGTCCTAAAGTAGTCTTAGGTAGGGAGGAGAAGGACCCTCCCTACCTAATGTTGGAAATGGGGAAATTTCCAACATTCATAAGTCTAAGAAATTTTAAGGTTTACATCCTTATGGCACAATAGTATTCCAGTATATACCATAACTTGTTCATCCATTCCCCAAGTTCACAATTCTTTGCCACTACAAAAAACAAAAAACAAACAAAAAAAAAAACAACAACAACCTGCTAAAAATATTTGGTACAAGTAGGCCCTTTTCCCTTTTTCTCTGATCTCTTTGGAATATAGTCTCAGTAGTGGTATTGATGGGTCAAAGAGTATGCATAGTTCTGTGGCCCTTTGAGTCTGGTTCCATATTGCTCTCCAGAATGATTGTATCAGTTCACAGTTCTACCAATAGCATATTACTGTCTCAATTTTTTCCATATCCCTTCCAATATCTATCATTTTCCTTTTGTCTCATGTAAGCCACTCTGGTAGGGGTAAGGTGGTATCTCAGAAATGTTTTAGTTTGTATGACTCTAACCAATAATGATTTGGAACATTTTTTTATATGACAATGGATAGTTTTAATTTCTTCCTTTGAGAACTGCCTGTTCATATCCTTTGACTGTTTTTTAGTTGGGGAATGCTTTGTATCTTATAAATTTGATTTAGTTCTCTATACATTTGAGAAATGAGGCTTTTATTAGAGCCACTTACTATAAAAATTTTCCTCCAAAATTTATTGTTTCCTTGTATTCTTGATTGCATCAATTTCATTTGTACAAAATCTTTTTAATTTAATGTAATTGAAATTATCTATATCATTTCCATTATGTTCTCTATGACTTGTTTGGTCATAAGTCCTTCCATTATCCACAAGTTTGACAGAATTTTCCATGTTCCCCTAATTTGTTTATGGTGTGACTATTTCGAGATCAAGTATCCATTTTGACTTTTATAGCATGAGATGTTGATCCATTTCTAATCTCTGCCATACTGCTTTCCAGTTTTCCTAGCAGTTTTTCTCAAATAGTGAGTTCTTTCCCCAAAAGCTTGGATCTTTGGCTTCATCAAACACTAAGTTGCTATGAACATTAACTGCCATGTTTTGATTACCTAATCTATTTCATAGTCCCACCACTCTATTTCTTAGCCAGTATTAGATTGTTTTGATGATTACTGCTTTATATTATAATTTGATATCTGGTACAGATAGGCCTTGTTCCTTCATTTTTTTCATTAATTTCATTGATATTCTTGGTTTTTTTCTTCTAGATGAACTTTGTTGTCATTTTTTCTAGTTTTATGAAATAATGTTTGAGTAGTTTGATTGGTATGGCATTGAACAGTTATATTAATTTTGGTATGGTTGTCATTTTCATTATATTGGCTCAGACTATTAATTTCGGTATGGTTGTCATTTTCATTATATTGGCTCAGACTATCCATGAGCAAATTAATATTTTCCCAATTTTTAGGTCTAGCTTTATTTGTGTGGAGTGTTTTATAATTGTGTTCAATAATTTTTATAATTATGTTGCTAGGTTTGTTTTGGTATGTATATGCCCAGGTATTTTATATTGTCTAGTTATTTTGAATGGAATTTCCTTTTCTATCTCTTGCTGTTGATAAATATAAATGCTAATGATTTGTGTGTGCTTATTTTTTATCCTGTGGCTGCTGAAGTTTTTAATTATTTCTATAAGCTTTTTGGTTGATTCTATAGGATTCTCTAGGCATATCATCTTATTATCTTCAAAAAGCAATAACTTTGTTACTTCATTGCCCTTTCTAATTCCTTCAGTTTCTTTTTTCTGCTTTTATTGATAGAGTGAGCATTTTTAGTACAATATTAAATGAATGAGTGTCCTTACTTTACACCTGATCTTATTGGGAAGGGTTTTTGTTTATCCTCATTATAGATAATGCTTGCTGATGGTTTTAGATAGATGCCATTTATCACTTTGAAAAAGGTTCCTTTTATTTAAATGTTATCTAATTTTTTTATAAGGAATGGGTGTTATATTTTATCAAAAAAATTTCTGAATCTATTAAAAATAATCATCTGGTTTCTGTTGATTTTGTTAATGATATGGTCAATTATGCCAATGATTTTCCTATTATTGAATCATCCCTAAATTTCTGGTATAAACCCCACCTGATCATAGTATATGTAATCTCCTTGCTAGTGTTATATTTAAAATCTTTAAATCAATGCTCATTAGGGATTGGTCTATAATTTTCTTTCTCTGTTTTAGCTCTTCCTGGTTTAGGTATCAATACCATGTTTGTGCCATAAAAAAAGAGTTTGAAAGGATTGTTTTCCCCCTATTTTTCTATAGAGTTTATGCAATATTGGAATTAGTTGTCCTTTGAATATTTGATAGAATTCACTTATGAATCTATCTGGTCATGGGGCCTTTTTCTTAGGTAGTTCTTTGATGGTTTGTTCAATTTCTTTTTCTGTGATGGAGTTATTTAAGTATTCTATTTCCTCTTTTGTTAATCAGGGTATTTTTATATTTTTGTAAATATTTATCTATTTCACTTAGGTTGTCATATTTATTGGCATTCAGTCAAAATAATTACCAATAATTCCTTATTTTCTTCATCATTGGTAATGATTTCACCTTTTTCTTAGTTTTCTTTCTTTTTTTAAAATCAAGTTAGTCAGTGCTTTATCTTTTTTATTTACTTTTGTGTAAAACCAACTTCTTGTCTTATTTATTAGTTCACTAGTTTTTATTAATTCCCCCCTTAATTTTCAGTATTTCCAATTTGGCATTTAATTGGGAATTTTTTTTAAACCCTTACCTTCTGTCTTGGAATCAGTACTGTGTATTGGTTCCAAGGCAGAAGAGTGTTATGGGCTAGGCAATGGGGGTTAAGTGACTTGCCCAGGGTCAAATAGCTGGGAAGTGTCTGAGGCCAGATTTGAACCTAGGACCTCCCATCTCTAGGCCTGGCTCTCAATCCACTGAGCTACCCAGCTGCCCCTAATTGGGAATTTTTAATTACTTTTTTCACCTAGTTTTTTTTTTAGTTGCAAACTCAATTCATTGACTTGCTTTTATTTTCTTTACATAAGCATTTATAGATAAAAATTTCCCCCTAAGTACTGCTTTGGCTGAATCCCATAAATTTTGGTATATTGTCTCCTTGTTGTCATTTTCTTTAATGAAATTGTTGATTGTTTCTATGATTTGTTCTCTGACCCAGTCATTCTTTAGGATAGATTATTTAGTTTCCAATTAATTTCTAGTATTTCTTTCTATTTCCTTTTGTTTAGTGTAATTTTTATTGCATGAAGGTGCCATATTGTGCTGAGAAAAAGGTATATTCCTTTCTATTCCCTTTTAGTTTTCCCCATAGGTCTATCATATCCAGTTTTTCGAAAGATCTGCTTACCTCCTTAATTTCTTTCTTGTTTATTTTTTGACTGGATTTATCTAATTCTGAGAGGGGAAACTGAGGTACCCACTAGTAATGCTTTATTATCTATTTCTTCTTGTAACTCATATAATTTTTCCTTGAAGAATCTGGATGCTATGCCATTTAGGGCATTCATGCTTAATATTTGTATTGTTTGTTGTCTATGGTGCCTTTTATCATGATATAATTTCTTTTTTTATCTTTTTTAATTATCTCAATTTTTATTTTTTATATATCTGAGATCATTATTGCTCTCCTAGATTTTTTAAATTTAGCTCAGGCATAGGGAATTCTTCTCCAGTCTCTTTTTTACTATGCATGTGTCTTCATGTTTTATTTTGTTATTTATTCTTTTTTTTTCCCCCTCTTAGAATGTTGTTATGTGAGTTTGGGCTAAAAAGAAATAAAACTTCTAAAACAGTCACCCAGTTGGTGCAGGACAGTAGGAACAGAGTCACTTAATCCATGCCTGTGTTCTTGTTGGGTTGTCAGAGATTTGTTTGATTTTTTTTTTAAGGGAGGATTGAGTAGTATTGATCCTACTTTGTGGGCATGGACCAGATGTAGGAGTGGGGATAGAGTCAGTTTTGGAAACTACACAGGTTGAGGATCAGATGGTAAAAAAAAAAAAGTTCTGGAAGGTGGGGCCTCTCCTACACAGATACATGGCCTATGCATGATTTCAGCTTAGGGAGGTGATGGGACATTTCTGCTGTTATCTAGCCAGAGTGAATGCCAACAGGATGAGGGGAGAAACAGGATATGGGATGAATGACAGAATGGTGGTTTAAAAAAAACAGCAAAATCAAAATAGGGAATGAAAACACAATGGCATGGAGGGGACAGGGAAGAGAGAGGGGGGAAGGAGGGAAATCTTAGATTTTTTTTATGTGTACCAGGGCCCTTGCAAATTTGAACTGTTTTAATTTTTACTCTGTGTGTGCCTCTCTGAGTTTCTTGTAGAAAACAGTGTGGGGTTCTGGTCTTTAATCTACTCTGCTATCCTTTCCCATTTTATGAGTGAGTTTATCCCATTCACATTCACAGTTATGATTACAAATTATGTTTCCCTCCATCTTATTTTCCTTCCTTTTATTCTTCTCTTTCTCTTCTTTTAGCCTTTCTCTGTTTAGATGTTTTGTTTTCAATAGTCACCTCCCCCAGTATACACTCCTTTTTGCCTTTTAGAATCATATTCCATGCCTTCTGGTCCTTTAACATAGAATCTTCTAGTTTTGGTGTAATCCTGATTGTGGCCCTTTGAAATGTGAATTGTTTCCTTCTAGCAGCTTGTAGTACTTTTTCCCTTGCCTGGGAGTTCTGGAATTTGGCTACAATAATTCTGGGGTATTTTATTTTGGTTCCTCTTTCATGAGGTGATTGATGGACTCTCTCAATTTCTATTTTCCCCTCTTGTTTGAGGTTATCAAGGCAGTTTTCTCTCATGATTGCTTGTAATATGATATAATATGATCATGGCTTTAAAGTATTCTAATGATTCTCAGATTATCTTTCCTGGATCTATTTTCTAGGTGGTTATTTTTTCCAGTTAGGTATTTTAGATTTTCTTCCACTTTTTTATTTAAAAAAATTGTTTTATCATTTTCTGATGCTTATGGTTTCATTGGGCTCTATTTGTCTGATTCTAATTTTTAGAGAGTTATTTTCTTTCTAGAGTTTTTGTGCTTCCTTTTCCATTTGACCCATCCTATTCTTTAAAGATTTATCTTCAGGTTTTTTTGGGGGGTGGGGTGCCTCCTTTTCCATTTGGTCCATTCTATTCCCTAGAGAGTTGTTTTCTTCAAGGTATTTTGTGCTACACTTTACTTTTGGCCTGTTTTAGTTTTAGGGAGTTGATTTCTTTAGTGAATCCTCACCCCCAACTGTAGAGTTTTTCTGTCAATTCTCTTATTATTTAGTTTTTAAGTTTCTTTTTGAGTTCTTCCAGGGTTTCTTTTGATTCTTGATATCCTTTCACCATTTCCTTTGAGGCTTCACATATTTCCTTTTTAAGCATTGTTATGCTCTTCTGAGTTTGTCTTTTGATCTTCTTTATCACTAAAATAATTTTCTAAGATCAGGGTTTTTTGTTTGTTTGTTTTGTTTTGTTTTGATTTTTTTGTCTTTTGCTCATTTTCCTAGTTGTTTTTTTTCCCTGTTACCTTATCTATCAATTGAGATACATCTCTGTTTCTGAGGTAGAGTGTGTACTGCTCCATGCTTATATAGTACTCTTCTTCTCTGGTACCTGGGAAAATCCTGGTTAACTTTGTTCCTCATATTATGTCTGTTGACGAGGTGATCCTGCTGGTGTACCCTGGGGAGGTTTGCTGTTCTTTCTAGCTATATTCAGCACTCTGCTCTCTGGTCCTTGCTCTACTGCTTCTCTTTCTCTTCCAAGAGGACTGTGCTGGGCAAGTCCCCTGCTCTTCCACCTCAAGCACTCTGCTGCCACATGGTGTGAGTAGGATCCTAAAGTACCAGTTCCCCCTTTCTGCTCTCCTGTAGTCTGGGATTCTGCTCCCATGGGTATGGGTAGTTTCCAGTAGGCTCCCTTGTGGCCTCAGGGCTCTCCCACCACTTGAGAATTTGTAGGGTTCCTGCCTTCTCTGCCTTCTATACTTGTATGGATTTGCTCAGACTAGACTTATCCCACTCTACAGCTTCAGAGCCTCTGGTGGAATTTCCATGTGTTGGGCTACTCTCCATTCTTCCAGTTTTTGCAGATGTTGTGCTGCCTGGCCATTCTCTCCTAACTTCAGTGAGATATATCCCTCCATCTTTCCTTTGTTTTGAGGCAATTTATCTTTTTTCCATGTGTGTGTGAAGAGATTAGGGAAGTAGAACATCTTTTTCTCTCATCTTGGCTCCCAGCATGCAACCTTTACTCCTACTTTCAAAGTCTTCCTGCTTATCTGTGTTTCCTCTATATTAACTTTCTGTTCTCTTCTTCATATTGCTTAAAATTTTCAATAATTTTCCCTTCTTTCTTTTCTTCTTTGTTGTTTTTTGGCAGCCTTCTCAATTACCTTCTCTCTATTCCCCAAGCCCCACACCCCATGATAAAAAAGAACAAAAAATCCTTATAACAAATAAACTCAGACAAGCAAAGCAAATCTATATATTTGCCATGTTCAAAAATACCTCTCGTTCTGCCCTTTGAGGTTATCATCCCTCTGTCAGGATGTGGGCAGCATGTGTAGACTATATGGGTTCTGAAGTTACTATACCAACTCCTACATTCCACTAAATCTGGTCTCCCCCAAGGTTTATACATCTCTCCTTGGAATTCTAGGAGTGGTCCTGGGGTTACGAGTTGCCCTTTTTATGCTATGAAGTTCACAAGACCCTCCTAGTTGGTTTCTTGACATGATTATCAGCAAATATATATTAGTCAGGCAGACAATTAGCTTTCAGAAAGGGCTACTATACTAACTATGATAATATAGATGGTACAAAACTTCCCCTTCTCCCAAAAAAGGCTTTGGCACATCCTCCTGACAGTACATATAAAGTTCAGGAGAGTGGACTAGAACTTTATAAAATCTGTGTAACAAAGGGAGCAATTCATAGATCCTGCTCATCCTTTTACGTTTCTTCTCAAGATGTTCTTAGTTACGGTGTAGTTTTTTCCTACTGGGTAGTTTTCTACTGGGCTTTCAGAGCCTTGAATTTGTCCTTAAATCATCCTTGGCTTCTGATGTAGACACTACTCTAAAGCTATTCTGGGACTGCTGTCTGGATGCTAATGTTCAAATGTTCAGGATAAGTTCAAAATCCTTCCAAACTTGAAAAGCTCACAACATTCTCCTCCAACTGGAGGCAGCTAGGTAGTACAATGGATAGAGTACCAGGCCTAGAGTTATGAGGACCTGGGTTCAAATAAGGCTTCAGAAACTTCCTAGCTATGTGACTCTGGGCAAGTTACTTAATCCCAATTGCCTAACCATTAGCAATCTTCTGCCTTAGAACCAATATTGATTCTAAGACAGAAGGTAAGCAATATCGAGTCTAAGATAGGAGATAAGGATTTTTTAAAAAATCCACTCTCCTCCAATCAAGGGAAGGGATGAGTAGAGTAGTGAAGAGAGGAGGAGGTTTTGAGGTCAAGACCACAGTCTTTTTCTCCCATCTTCCTCCCAAAAATCTCTTTCTTAGGGGCTTGACCGAAACATTTTCTTTTAACTTGATACTCACTCAAATCCTTGATTCCAATTTGCTTGATTGTATCACTATCCCCCCATTAATCCTTTCCATTTTTAAAATGGGTCCCAGAGGTCATGAACAACTGATCCCCTTGACTCAGACAAATAGACTTACAAGAGCACTTTGAGAATATATTAGGTCTTGTTCAGACATAGTAAATAATTGAGATGTATTCTCCCATGATAACTCTATCAGGGAAGTAAAGTAGGGTGATTTTGATTCTGACCCTACATATGCTTCTTCTTAAGTTCCCTAGAGTCATGGTTGGTCATTGTATGATTAGAATTCTTAAGTCTTTCAAAGTTGTCTTTTTTCATAATGTCGTTAACTTGATAAACTGTTCCCCTGGTTCTGCTCATTTCACTTTGCATTAATTCATAAGAGTCTTCCCAGGTTTCTCTGTAACTATTCCTTTCATCATTCCTTATAGCAAAATAGTATTTAATTATATTCAAGTTTCATAATCTTTTCAGCCATTTCCAAATTGATGGATACTCCTTTTGTTTTTGGTTTTTTATTATAACAAAAATGATGCTATAATTTTTTTTTAATATATGAGTTTCTTTTTTTCTTTCATCTCTTTTGGTACATAGCTATATCAAAGAGTATGCACAGTCTAATGATTTCTTTTAATGGTATAATCCCAAATTGCTTTCCAGAAGAGCTGGACCAATTCACAATTCTTCCACTAGTACATCAATTTGTGCCTATCTTCCAACAGCCATCCACTAATTGGCATTTTCCTTTATTGTCTTCTTTACCAATATAATAGGAATGGGATAGAACTTTAGAGTTGTTCTAATTTGCATTTCTCTATTATGAGTGATTTGCAGTCTTTTTAATATATAGGGTGTCCCAAAGGTTTTAGTGGAGTTTTAAGCTTCAACACATATTAAAGCTACTCTTCTTATTACTTTCAGCTATAAAATAGTAAAACTACACTGAGACTTTTGAAACACTGTATTTGTTAATAGATTGGATTTCTGCCTTTGATAACTATTTTTTCCATATTCTTTGACTATCTAGAAGGGAATGATCATCATTCTTATATTTATTTTAAAAAACCTTTACCTTCTGTTATAAATTAGTACTATTGGTTCCAAAGCAGAGAAATGCTAAGGGCTAGGCAATTGGGTTAAGCCACTCACCCAGAATCATATAGTTAGGAAGTGCCTGAGGCCAGATTTGAACCCAAGTCCTCTCTACTCCAAGCCTGGTGCCCTATCTGATGTGCTACCTAGCTGTATTTCATCCAGTTCCTGAAATATCTTGGATATCACAATTTTATAAGATAAATGTGTTGCAAAAAAAAAAAAATGCAAAAATTCCCCCCTCTCAAGTAACTGGGGATCTTTCTGTTCTGATTTTAACTACCCTGATGTTTTTGCCCTATATCTATTCAATTGTATGCAACCAAAATTGTCCATTTAAACTTTTATGATTCTCTCTCTTATTTGGTCATGAATTCTTCTCATATCCATAGTAATGAAAATCAATCCTTATTCCTTTTGTTTATGACATAGCATTTTATATCATTAATCCATTTGGAACTTATTCTGATATATGGTATAAGATGCTGGATGATACAGAATTTCTGCCAGCCTGATTTCTAGTTTCCCAATAGCTTTACTCAAACCATGAATTTTACCCCAGCAGTGGGGAGACGATCTTTGGATTTATTGAACACTATGCCAATATGTTTGCTTACTTTTGTATATTATTTACTTAATCTCTTCCACTGAGCCCTCTCCCTATTTTTAACCAGTATCAAATAATTTACCTTTTTTTCCCTTCACAACATTGAGTTGATTAAAATCTGGCCTGAGACACTTCCTAGATGTATGACTCTGGGCAAGTCATTTTAATGCCAATTGTCTAGCCCTTGTCACTCTTCTATTTGAAAATTGAGACTAAGACAGAAGATAAAGGTTTAAAAAGAAAAAAAAAAACCCACTGAGTTGATTGTGTCAAGCCTGGAAACGCTACACTATACACAGGAGAAAAAACCAAACAGTTATCTGAATATATGCATGCAGTTGGATGGAGAGTCTATAAACTATTCTAAACACGAACTTAAATTTTAAGCATTAACTTTAAACCAGTTTTTTACTATCTCGGCAGGTTGAAACAGATAAGCTATTCCATCAGTACATATACCTCAAGAAGAATAGGCAATGAACCTGGTAATAATAATAATAAAATGAATAGGAACAAGAGAGAAGGTTAGATTTCATTTGAGAAATTTCAGACACTTTTCAGAGATTCCAAAGGTTCCCAGAAGCAAAAAGTCTCTCCTTTCTATATCAATGTTCTTCTAGCAATGTTTTCTGGCTATGGCTCATAGAACCCAACAATAGCCAAAGAATAGTCATTGTAAGTGACTCAAAAAGAAACTGAGTGACATATGAAGGACATAAAATACAACTTAAGAGATTTAGGATCACATAAGGAGGTGAAGGAGAACATATGGACAGCCCATGTGCTATACTAGTACACCTATATTAGGTGAACATCCTTTGGAGGGACTGGATAATAGAAAATTACTTAAAGCTTAGGTTTTGCCAATGGCTAGGTTCTCCATAAGAGCATAGAAAGGCATCCAAGGCACAATATGCAGCTATTTATTTTTCCATGTAAATGAATAAGAGCTGGAAGGGCATTTAGAGATTGTCCTATCCAACACCCTCACTTTACAGATGATGAGACCAAAGTCTATAGAGGTTAAGTGACTTAAGATCATACCCACAAGAATGCATTGACAATACAGTTGTCCCTTGCTATATTGAAATTCACTTATCACAGCTTCACTGTATTATGGGCTTTATAAAAAAAAAATCTAATTCTGTATCACAGAGTTTTAACTATGTCACAGGATTTTGAGGATGAATACCATACTGCACACAATGGAAATGCAGTACGCCACTACCACTTGCCCAAGTTTGTCAATGTGAGATTGTATATATACAAGATTGACTGATGGAATGAAAGATAACCGACCACAATGCAGTGACTGTAGCATCAGTCTGCTTGCTCTCCCACACTGTGTCCCTAAGAGCATCGCTCTTCATCCACTTTGCATGGATGTCTGATCACTGCAAGTAGTGTTTCTCTGTGGTGTTCTGTTTTTGTGAAGTTTTCATAAAAGTTTGGATTTACTCCAAGTTCTATGCCACCCAAACATCCCAAGGCTTCTGGCAGTGAAGCCAAGCCCCAGAGGAAGATGCTTACCATCAAAGAATAATAAAATAAATATAGCACAGCTACTTTGTGGAATTTTAACCCATAGTAGGGGTCTCTGGAACATAACTCCCATGAAAGGTGAGGGATCACTGTAAATTCAAACAAGAAGCACTAACTCAAAATTAGTTATATTCTCCCAGCAGGTTGACATTCCAGACATCAAAACAAGAAGCTACTTAAAGGACTCTTGAACATATATTTTACATTTCATCTCAACTCTTCACTGTCTAAAAACAATTTCCTCCAGGTTTATATCTTTTAGCAAGCCAGGCTAGGAGTGGGTCACATCCTCCAGATGGTAGTTATCTTCTCCAACCAGCATTGAAGTAGTTACCAGTTCTTCCAAGTGTAGAACCTACTCAGCAATCCACTAACTCCTGAGGTACCAAAGTAGCCACCCCTGAAAGATCCATTTTAATATCTCAGTTTGGCTGCCTACAATCAAGCAAAACCAGCTACAAAATGGCAGCCATTTGTCTAGATTTGGGCTCACCTATATGAACTATGACATTACTTAGCTGTCATATGGGAGCAGTCCATGTAACCACATCCCTAGAGAAGCTCAAATTGTACTGACCCAAAGATAAGAAGAGCTAGAGGGACCAAGGACAGGGTCACTCTTTTTAAAAGATTTTCTGAGTGTATATTCTTGTTCAATGGCCAATAAGAGGCTGGCTTCCCCAGAAGTGACCAGGATAGGCTAAGCATTCAATGGAGGCTCTAATCCCACTCCAACCAGAAAATAAAGAAATGTATATATCATTTAAATGTTATTTTTCTTCTCTTCCCAGGATTGAGTTACTGCTTTATAAGGGGGTACCGTATATTGGGTGACACATGTTGAGTTTTCCAGATTTAGACTCTGAGGAATTAGAAGTGAGGAAAGGGAGGACATTATAGGCTCAGGAGCATTGTGCCTGGCACAAAGTAGGTGCTTAATAAATGTTTATTGACTAATTGATTGGTAGTCACACTTGTCTTTGCCAAATAGTCTTCTTATGGAGCTATGGAAGGTATGATAGTGACCGTGTCATATAAACTGAGTCTTCTTCCAGTTCTTGACATAAGGCTCTGCCAGAGAAGGTGGTTAATAAATGTTCTTTACTCACTTTACAACTCAGCTCCTCACTCTGGTTTTGGGGGTTATCTAATCCAACAATCAGCCAGTCAACAAATATTTCTAAGTTCTTACTATGTGCCAAGCACTGTATTAAAAGCTGGGGATAAAAAACAAAACAAAAGAGAGTCCTATGTTTTTGAGGAGCTCACAGTCTGATGGGGTAAGACAACGTGAAAACAACTATGTTTAAACAGGATTGTTGCTGTTCAGTTGTTTTCAGTCATGTCTGACTCTTTGTAACCCCATTTGGGGTTTTCTTGGCAAAGATACTAGGGTGGTTTGTCATTTTCTTCCCCAGTTCCATTTTACAGATGAGTAAACTGAGGCAAAAAGGGTGAAGTGACTTGTTCAAGGTCACATAGCTAGTAAGTGTCTGAGGCTGGATTTGAACTCAGGAAAATGAATCTTCTTGACTCCAAGCCTGACACTACTGACTGTGCCACTTAGCTGCCCCCAAAACAAGATAAATGACAGGTTAAATAAGAGATAATCAACAGAGGGAAAGTACTAGCATTAAAGGGGATCAAGAAAGGCTTCTTGTCAAAGGAAGGATTACAGTGGGGCTTGAAGGAAGCCAGGGAAGCCAGGAGATGGGGATGAAAAGAAGATTCCCTTTGACAATATCCATGAGGAGTGGTTGGCTCCTGAGTCAGAGGACCAGGGTTCTAATTTTACCTCTGATGCTTACTCTCAATCACTTTCTTTCCCCAAGCCTCAGTTAGAACAGATGGACTCTGAGGTTCCTTCTGGCTCTAAATATTATCTTATGACAATCCACAGCCTCTGCTTAAAGTCTTCCAGTGATGGGAATGTATGGCCTGTGATATAGAAATCACATTAAAAGACCTATATATATTAATTTAAGGTCACCAAGGAATTCAGCTATGTAATTCCTAAATGAAAACTCAAGTCAGCAGTCAACCTTTTATGGAGTTTTTAATTACTAACAGGAGGAAGAAAGGTATGAGAGAGAGAGAGAGAGAGAGAGAGAGAGAGAGAGAGAGAGAGAGAGAGAGAGAGAAAGGGGAAAGAAGGAAATAGGGCTTAAATACCTTCTCTGCTTAGGCTGGGCCAAAGGCCCAAGGCCTTGGATAGCCGAGGCAAAGAAAAAGAGATCAGTCCCTATCACTCACGTGACCAAAATGGAGAAATAGTCTCAGGGCCTTCACTCCAAGCACCAGGCTCCAACAACCTCCTCCCCTTCACACAGGAAGTCCCCAGACTCCTCAGCTGTCCTCTACCTCACTTCCTGTGTCTCACCTGTGCCAATGGTGGCTCTAGCTTCACCCAGGACCGCCCAGAGGTTTGTCCCCTTTGCACATGTCTGTTGAAGGTCATATTCTCAAATAATTAAATCTTGAGCTTTGCTTCAGCCCTTCCTAAATCCTGTTACCCTGAGTAGGATGGAGATTGTAGTTTCCAAGACCTGATTCTGTCATTCTAAGTATCTCCATTGTTATTGATCAGGAAATAGCCAAATCCCATCCTCTAAAGAATGGTTTGAACAGGGTTGAGTAGTTTTAAAATTCACAGGCCTCTCAAGGTAGCTCATTCCACTTACACATGGCTCAGAATTACTGTGGCTATTCTAAGGAGAAGCTCACTCTGTGATCATAGCACATCCAGCACAATTTCTTCCTACTGAGGGCAGTCAAATTGGATTATGGTGTTAATCAGAAATGTCCTTCCTGGTAATGAGATAATCATGCCTGGATGCAATTTGATTTATGGAAATAAAATAATATCACTAAGGAGGACAACCTAAATCTGAGGAAATTTGGTAGATAATTGACTTAAATCAGAGCAACTCTTTCATCCTGCATGATTCTTCAAGTAAGAAAAGCCAGTATTTGACAAGCAATTCTAATTAAATTAAATTAATTTATTTTAGGACCTTTAACTTCTACCTTGGAATCAGTACTATGTATTGGTTCCAAGGTAGAAGAATGGTAAGGGCTAGGCAATCAGGGTTAAGTGACTTGACCAGGGTCACATAGCTGGGAAGCATCTGAGGTCAGATTTGAACCCAGGACCTCCTGCCTCTAGGCCTGGCTCTCAATTCACTGAGCCATCCAGCTGCCCCAATTCTGATTTTAAAACATACACAATGATTTTTTTTCTCTCCCAGAAGTAATATTTAGTAGTAATAGTAAAAAGCTCTCCACAAATAACAATTGTTATTCCCAACAACCAGAGCTAACAATGGAATGTACCATCTCCAAAGGTAGTGAGTTCCTTGTCTTTGGTTGTTGAATTTTTCAGTGTCCTCTTATCACTCCTTTTGGGCTTTTCTTGGCAAAGATACTCGTGCGGTTTGCCATCTCCTTCTTGTGTTCATTTGATAGATGAGGAAACTGAGGCAAACAGAGTCCCACAGTTAGTAAGTGTCTGAGGAGGGATTTGACCTCAGGAAGATGAGACTTCTTGGCTTCAGATCTGACATTCTATCCACTGGGCCACCTAGCTATTCTGTTGTTCCCTGTCACTGGCCAACTTCAAATAGAATACTGAAGACCTACCTGAAGACCTAATTGCTCCTGGCTGGGTAAACTATAAACAGATAAGTTGTTCAGATATGCGTTAGATCAGATTGTGTCTGGGGTTGCTTCCAATTCTAAGACAAATGATTTTTTAAAATAGAAAGATCAGGAGGGCAGCTGGGTAGCTCAGTGGATAGTCAGGCCCAGAGATGGGAGGTCCTAGGTTCAAATCTGACCTCAGACACTTCCCAGCTGTGTGACTCTGGGCAAGTCACTTCACCCCCATTGCCCATCCCTTGCCATTCTTCTACCTTAGAACCAAAACCGTATTGCTTCTAAGACGGAAGGTAAGGGTTTTTAAAAAATAAAATAAAATAGAAAGGTCAGAAAATAGATGATTCTATAACTAAAGACCTTGGTGGAATAGGGAAGTCAGTCAGCCAGGAAATAAGCATTTATTTTATTATTATTATTATTGTTGTTAAAGCCCTCACCCTAGAATCAATACTGTGTATTGGTTCCAAGGCAGAAGAGTGATAAGGGCTAGGCAATGGGGTTCAAGTGACTTGCCCAGGGTCACACAGCTGGGAAGTGTCTGAGGCCAGATGAAATAAGCATTTATTAAGTGTTAATGATACGTGCTGCCAAGTTTTAGAGATACAAAAACAGGCAAAATCAGACCTGTCCTCAATGAGCTTATAGTCTAGTAAGGGAGACAAGATGTAAATAACCAGGCCCACATAGGATATACAGAGTAAATAGAGGGTTCTATCTAGAAGTCAGGGGCCTGGGAGAAGCCTGCAGAACAAAGTGGGATTTGAGCCAAGCCTTGAAGAAAGTCTGGGAGGCTAAGAGGTGGAGGTGAGTAGGGAGGGCATTTCAGGCAAGTGTAGTCTCTGGTCTGCCAACTCCTTGTGTGACTCTGAGCAGATAAATTCAGGAAATACAGGGAAAAAAATGTTGGCACCTATTACCTACCAACTCATTCCCCTAAACCCTGGGGAAGCTACTTTAATGAATCTGTGATCTGGTTCCTATAGCTGCCCACTATAAAAGTAGGTGAGAGACACAATGTCCACACTTTCTTTTCTTTTCTTTTCTAAAAATTTTCTAAAATTTAGGGTTATTGACTGAAGATATTATATTAGTGATCATCAGGGATTGAAATTCAATCCCAATAAAATACTCAAGTCAGTTTGGGATTTTATGGTAGTTTAATTACAATAGAAGGAAGAAATTAAGAAGAAGGAAAAGAAGGGAAAGGTATAAGATTTTCTACGACTTTCCTTCAGCCAAGGGAAGTTCAGAAGCCTCAACCAAGGGCCCTTCTCAGAAGATTAAATCTAGCTCGGCTTCCAGTCATGAGGCTTCCTCCAAGACGAGAGGCCTCCTTGGAGGTTAGTGCCTTCAGGAGGTAAAGGAAAGGGGGAGTCAGCCTTATCACTCACCAAGGCCGATTCAGGGAAGACCCCTCTCCTAAACCACTCTTACAGAGCTCCCCCCAGTAACTCTACTGCCAAAGTCCACCAAAGCCGCAAGCATACTAACGCTGCCAAAAACTCCCAACACTGCTGAGAGAATACTCACAGGAAGTGATGCAAAATATATAGACAGTTCTTTACATCATTTCCTGTGTCTCACATGTACCAATGGTAGCTTAAACTTGACTTAGGACAGCCCAGGGGGTCAGTCAGTTGTTTCTGATTTGTCACTTGCTAGCACATGCCGGTCATAGGCCATCCTCTCCTACAGTTAATACTTAAGTGGGGGTGTATACATTCCTGGTTGCTAGAATTCTAAAGACTAAGCAGAGTGGAGTAAATCTAAAATTCACTCTATCTATCTATCTATCTATCTATCTATCTATCTATCTATCTATCTATCTATCTATCATCTATCTATCTATCCATCTACCCATCTATCTATCTATCATTATCTATCTATCCATCTACCCATCTATCTATCATTATCTATCTATCTATGTATATATATAAATATATACAGTAATAGAAATATTATATAATAATCAACTGTGAAGGATTAAACTGTTACCAGTTAAACAAGGCCCCAAAGTACTCATAATTTTTAAAAAGTGTTATTCAAAACCAGAGAAGGAACTGTTGGAATCTGACTGTGGATTAAAGCACTCTTTCACTTTATTTCCTTCAAGAGTTTTTTTTTTTATCATATTTGTGATATATGTTTTCTGTCCTGGCATGGGGAACATGGAAATATGTATTGCATGAAAGCACAGGTATAACCAGTTACCACCCTGGGGAGACAATAGAGGCAGGGAGGGAGGGAAAGAATTTGAATCTCAAAATGTCAGAAAATAATTGTAAAAAATTGTTCCTACATAAAGAACATAATAAAATTAAAGAACATATTACAGGAGCAGCTATATGGTAGAGTAGATACAGCTCCAGGCTTGGAGTCAGGCAGACCTAGGTTCAAATCTGATCTCAGACACTTCCTAGCTGTAAGATCCTGGGCAAGTCAGTTAAACCTGATGGACTAGCCCTTGCCCTTCTGTCTTAAAGTTGTTACTAGGATAGAAAGTTAGAGATAAAAAAAAAAGACTATATTAGGCTATGAAGAGAAGAACAAGCTAATGATAGTGATGATGATGATATGAAGAAAACAGTTGAATTACTTTTTTGTGAATTTATTCAAAGACCCAAGATTTATAGTAATGTCATATCTGCCTGTGTTGCAGTCACCTTCATGTTTTGAGTTTTTGTTTCTCAGGAATTTGTTCTCTGCTCCCAGAGACAAGGCAGGCACAAACCCCATTCCCTAGATCCTTCCTTCTCTCTGATAATATTTTGCCCTTGAAGCAGAATTTTTTTGGCATCCATTCCTGACCAGTAAATTTATACTTGGAATTATGGATAATATTGCATACATTGCTTCTTTTTCTTAGGAGAGAGCCATTCTATTGGTTATCAAGAGCAAAATTTGATCATATACCTGTACTCATCTGACTCCCCAGAATAAAGGAGAGAAAGAAATCCATTCTCCCCTCCTCCGACTGATTGGCCCAGAGATTGATACATGCTCTGGATATTGGCCAAATTGGGATAAATAAAGGGAACATGCAGCTTGGGGAGAGACACTTTGCAGACAGCATGTTGCAACCAGGTGTCTGAATGACTTGATCTTCTCTTCTCTGACATTTCTTCCTTATAGTGAGACTAAAATAGGGATAAGATAGCAAAATGAAGGAAGTTTCCTCAGCAAAAGTGTAATCAGCAAAAATTCCCAACTACAACTTCAAATTCTTAAACCAATAGTGATTATTAGGTTCCATAGAATTGGGAATCTGGAACCAGGATACATTATGTGCATAATAGACCTAGAGTTGGAAGGAGACTCAGAAGCCAGCTAGTCTAATCTCTTACTTTCCCAACAAGGAAACAAGCTCAGAAAACTTTGTTGGCTTGCCCAAGCTCATAAAGGTAGCTTGAACTTCTGAAGTATCACACTCATAACTGAACACAGAACTCTGGATGGGGTCTGATCCTGAAGAAAAGACTGGAATTTACTTCTCTTATTCTTTTGACCCTATGTTTTTTAAATGTAGTCTCAGATAGCATTAATTTGGCCGATACATCACACTACTGACTCATAATGAGTTTATGTTCCATGCCTTTTGTCCCTACTATGTGTCAATGAATCAATTAGTACATATTTATTAAGCACCTACCATGTGCCAGGCACTATACTAAGCTCTGGGGATTAAAAAAGAGACAAAGGATGAGGAGAATCTAGAAGACACTTAGAAATGTGTCTGAGATGGTAAGGAAACTGGGGAACATGTTTTATGAGAATATGGGTGTTTATCTTAGAGAAGACAAAGCTTATAGGCTCATGGTAACTATCTTTAAGTATTTGAAGTGTTGTGAAAGAAGAATTATGCTTATTCTGATTGGCTCCAGATGGACTCTTTAGGATCAATGAATAGAAGTTAAAAAGAGATAGATTTCAGTTTGGTATAAGGGAATATATCTTAACAATTAGAGCTATCTAAAAATGATTCACTTTTTTAGTTAGTGTGTACCTCCTCATTGGGGGGTCTTCAAAAATTGAATGGCTACTTGGGGATAGTGTGTTAAAAAGGAGAAGCTTGGATAGGCATTGTTTGGACTAGATGGTCTCAGAGATCCTTTCAATTAGAATATTCTTTATTGTAATGTACTTATATTCTATTCACATGTCAGTTCACACCACTTTTCTACTAAAAAACCTTCAGAATCTCTTTATTGCCTCTCAAGTAAACTTAAGGTTCCTTAGCATGGCATTTAAAGTTCTCTATAATCATGGAGCAACCTACCTTTCTAGCTTTATCTTCATCCCTTCACTCTATGCCCCATCTAAATTGGAAAACTCTCTGTTGTCCCAAACACAGTCTATGTTCTTTGTTTATTATCTATGCCTGGAATATCCTCCTTCATCCTTGCCTGATGACTTCTGTCATGTGGAAGAGGGACTGGACTTATTCTGTTAAGCTCCATAAGGCAGAAGGAGAGCAATAGTGCCAAGGCATTTAACAATAAGGAAGACTCCAGCTTGAAGTGCAGAAAACACCTTCTAAAAATTAGATCTGTCAGAAAATGGAATAGATTACCTCCGGAGTTACTGTAGTTGATGCTCCCTATACAATGGATGTCTCTAGGAGACTGCCAAAGTTTTTTTGGAGGTATGCTTAGGACTGCCCTGGTAGCCTCACAGATCAGAGGCAGAGGGGAAGGTTTGTTTATTTATCTAAAATCCACTGATCTCAATTTCCTTCTGAGCTGAGTGAGGGTCAGTTCTTCCCCACCACTTTCTCTCAGACATCCTTCTTGGTTTAGAAAAAGGGATCTGTCCGAGAGGTTGGTTGGTACTAGCTATTTTTCAGATTGAAATTCATAGAACAACTGAGCAACAAGAGTCCATAGAACATAGAAGATAGTCAGAAGTAATCAAGATCTTAAGACATAGAATTTTATAGCTCCAAGGGATCTTGGAGGCCATTTAACTCAACTTCATCATTTTATGGATGAGAAAACTGTGGCTCAGGAGAAGTGACTTGCCTGAAGCTATACACCTAGAAACCAAGTCTCTTTAATCCTCAATTCAGGTGTTACACACACACACACACACACTATCCCATATCTGTCCTTTTCATAGACTTTATGTAGTTAGCTCATAGTTAGCTTCATTGTGTGGATAACTGATTTCCAATCATGCTCATGCTAGTCATCTGTTTTATGACTTTAGCCATCATGTCTCTTCTCTGGGTCTCAATTTCTTACTTTGTAAAATGGAAGAATTTGATCAGTGGTTCTCAACCTTTCTAATGCCATGACCCCACAATACAGTTCCTCATGTTGCAGTGACCCTAAACCAAAAAATTATTTTGGTGGCTACTTCAAAACTGTAATTTTGCTACAGTTATGATTCAGAATGTAAATACCTGATATGCATTATGTGTTCTCATTGCTATAAACCCACAGGTTGAGAACCGCTGATTTAGATGCTCTCAAAGAAACTTTTTTAAGTGTACTATTTTATGATTTTGGTTGTTACTTTAAAATTCCTTAAATAATTTTCAGGTGCGTAATCTGACTATAGGATAAGATAATAGATTTCAAATGGGAAGGAACCTTAGAGGCCATATAATCCAACCCCCTCACTTGATAGGGAAACTGAGGCTCAGAAACATTAAATGATAACCCAAGGTCACACAGGTAGTAAGAAGCAGAGTCACAATCCTCACTCAGATCCTCTGACACCAAATCCAGTATTCTTTCTACAATACCATGCTGCTTTCCATCCTCTGGCTTTCTCCCTTTATGACCTTGTCAGGGCTGTTTCACACATGGACAATACAGGGATGTGTTGCAGGAAGAAGGGATCAGAGAAGTCAGGAATCAGTCTAGAGACCTAATTCACTCATTTCATCCTGAAGAGCCCCAAGGGAATTTTACTTTGAAAGGTGAGATAAAGTGCAAAGTGCCCTGTATCTGGAAGTAAATCCGAACCCTGGTGCCTATTAGTTGTATGACTAACTGAGCAGATAATTTCCCCTTTCTGATCCTCGATCCACCTTACAGGGTTGTGCGGTGATGATCAAAGGAGAGAAAAATGTAAAGTGATATGAAAGTATGTTACTATTTTCCAGTTCCTCCGAATCTTAGAATGCCATGGGCTTTGTCCTCTATTCCTTTGCCCTTAGGGTGTGAGAAAACGCCTGGGTTCAGTTGCTGTCCCTTCCTTCGTGCTGACTGGTTGGGGTCTGTGTTCTTCATTCCATCACAGTTTGCTGTGGGGAGGGGGCTTCTCTGAGGAGAGGAGACACTTTAGACTCTCCTAAGGCCAATACCACTTTCCAGGGACCCTAGGGTACCACTCCCCAAACAAGTCAGGTCGACTAAAATGTTTCCCCGCCAGACAAGGTGAACTTCCTCTTTTCCCTTTCAAATAAAAGGTAACAATCTCCCAAAATGTGTTCGCTGTGTCCAGCCTTCGGTATGTCTCTCACAATGCTGGACACACAGACGGTGAGAATAAACATTTGCAGTGGGCATCAAATTGAATTCCTAAGAGGGGCTTTAGTGTTTTCAGGGCGCGGCTGAGCTGCCGCCGATGGGTTAGGGAGGGGGGGGCGACTTTTGAAAGGGGTCAGCCGCCTTAACCGTTTCCTTCCCCTCAGCATCCTTCCAGCAAAGAGCAGCTGCTCGGAGGCCTGACTCCAAGCTGAAGAGGAAGGAGTTACAGAGGGGAGGGAGGGTACGAGCTCCCAGACGCTGCGCGCTGACGAAAGCAGGTGATTTCTCCGCAAAGCTCTCTCCCTCAGCATCTTTCCTGGTGTGGGCTTTTTTTTTTTCTCCCTTGCTGATAGTGGGTGGGGTCGCTTCCCCTGCAGCACTAGCAGCGGCGGCGGCGACAGCAACAGCAGTGGCAGCAGCAGCAGCAGCGGCGGCGGTGGTGGCAGCAGCAACAGCAGTAGCAGCAGCAGTCCCAGCAATGCTCCGGATTCCCGGCAGATGAACGCCCCTGGGCAGGTCACTCTGTCCTCTTTCCTCCTGGCCCTGTCCTCCGGGAAGAGCTAAGTAGCCCAGGCAGGGAGCGGGGAGCTGAGAGTGGGGAGTAGAATCGGGAGATCGACTCCGCATTGGGCGGGAAAACCGAGGAGCCCAGAGTCAGCCACCCCTCCCCGGACCCTGCAGGCTGACAGACAGCTCCGCCCGTCTCTGCAGCATGGCTTAAGCCTGCAGCAGCCTCCATGGGTTCCACATAGGGCTGACGGGCGAGGCGAGCCCGAGAGAAGATCTTGAACATTTATACATCTGCAATTGCAATCTTTTGCAAAAGCAGCATTTGCAGCCTGTGCAAGGCAGGTTGCATGCTTGCAGACTTTTTCATCCAGAGAACAGCACTGACTCCCAACCTTGGGACTGGTAGTAGGGTGGGTGTGTGCTTTTCAATAAAATAAAAACTTAGTGGTAGTGGGTGAACAAGGAGGGTACAGGCGGGAGCAGGAGGCTAGATCCTGCAGCAGAGCAAGATCGGTGTAGCCAAGCCTGTCAAGGTGGGAAGAGAAAAAGTAGGCAGAAGGAAGGTGAAAGATAGGGTCTTTGGACACAAGCACCATGGCTTGGCCGTGCATCACCCGTGCCTGCTGCATCGCCCGCTTCTGGAATCAGCTGGACAAGGCGGACATCGCGGTGCCCCTGGTCTTCACCAAGTACTCGGAGGCCACCGACCACCCCGGTGCCCCGCCGCAACCGCAGCAGCCCCCAGCGGCGCAGCCGCAGCATGCTCCCCCTTCGGCGCGCTCCGTTGCCATAGAGACGCAGCCGGCCCCCGGCGACCTGGATGCTGTTGCCCGGGCAACGGGGCCCAGCGGGGAGCGGGAGCCTGGGCCTCCCAGTGCCCAGGCCAAGGCGACCGCTGGCCCAGGTTCGAGCCTTGGCCTGGGCTCGGCGGACTCCGTGATGCGGCAGGACTACCGGGCCTGGAAGGTACAGCGCCCGGAGCCGAGCTGCAAGCCGCGGAGTGAGTACCAGCCTTCAGACACGCCCTTCGAGAAGGAGACCCAGTATCAGAAGGATTTCCGGGCGTGGCCGCTGCCCCGACGGGGCGACCACCCCTGGATCCCCAAGGCGACCCCACCACCCCCGCCGCAGTCGCTGCCCGCCCCAGCCTCGGCCTCCCCAGGCCCCCCCACGGCTGAGGAACGGCGGCGGCGGCGGCAGCAGAGCCAGGAGCGGAGGTCCGCCGAGGCCCCGGGCCAGGCTCAGGCTCCTGGAGATGAGGAGGGGGGCAGCGGCGGAGGGGGAGGCCCTGCGGCCGGGAAGGCGTCCGGAGCAGACTGGCGGGACACGCGCAAGAAGGCGGGGCCCGCGTGGATGCTGCGGCGGGCAGAGGGCCAGGGGCTGCAGGGGTCCGAGTCTCAGCCACAGCCACAGCAGCAGCAGCAGCAGCAGCAGCAGCAGCCCCCTGAGTCCGGAGTAGGCAAGGGGCGGGCGGCGGCCGACGCCCTTAATCGGCAGATTCGCGAGGAAGTGGCGACTGCCGTGAGCAGCTCATACAGGTGAGGCAGAGCCCAGGGAAGAGTAGGGAGGGGGAGGAGAGAGAAAGGGGCGCCGCCCATGTACAGCATCCCTCATCTGATTTCGTCTCTGCCTCTTATTCTTTGTATGACCTTGGCCCAGTTACTCTAACTTCCAGGGCCTTAGTTTCCCCTGCTGTAAAATTAAGGGTGGGACTATATAACCTCCAACAACCCTTTTTCCAGCTCTAGATTTGGAGCTAGGCCCCGCCCTGTGGCCATGACTCCACCCATCTTAGGAGGCTATTTGCAGGGACCGGTTTTATCCCGGTTCTCTTTCCCCAGCGCTTAGCGCAGTGTCTGAAACTTAGTAGGAGCTTCATAAACGCTGCTTGGCTGACTCTTTGCTGCCCATGGCCCCACCCAGTCTTCTGCTCCGCCACGCCACCCCACCCCATAGCCATAATATCCTTCTTCCCTTCAAGCTTTACAGATCTCCAAATCCTGCTCTCCTCTTATTTCCCATCAGGCTTCGTGCTTCCTATCCCAGGGACCTCACATCATTTCCCCTCCATCCTTTCTGCCGTCTCAGGGTTTCCTTAGGCTTCCCAAGACCTAGACTCCCTTGGCTATCACGGTCCTACGAGAACGCACGCTGCAGGACCAATCTTAATTCTGTATTTGCATCTTCTGCTCTTAGCACAGGGTTTGGCACAGAGCAAACATTTAAGTGCTTTCCAGTCACTTATCGCCATTCCGAACACGTTGGAACAACCCTCTCATCAGTGCTACAATTCTCAAGTAAATGCTCTGCTCTCCACATTTGTCATGGCACCTTTCTCTGCCTATTTATTCCATGCTCCCACCTCCCTTATGGCCATTTGCCCCCATTAGCACATGCCTTTTTTCACTCCCTATTTGAGCTTTCATTCCAAACTAATGAGTAAACAGATTGCTGTAGGTTATTCTGGAGAGACTGCAGGCGAAACACTGAGCTTGAGGTCTCTGGAGAATCCAGATGTGTACAATGAATAATGAGACAAGAGATGCCCATTGTGTGGCCCGCAGGGCTCTACGTGAGGGCCACAGCCACCTGCTTCGTTCTCACAGAAGTTCAATGAGGAAGACTACAGGTTTGTTATGTGTTGCCAAGAGACTACAATCATTTCAAAATTTAACTTCATATAATAATATTTATTGCCTTATCTTGTTAACTTACTTTTATATACATGGGGAAATATTTTACAAATATCTTTTATATAGCAAAGAAGGCTGATGGGAAGTGATTTTTAGAGCTACCAAAATCCATATTATTCATTAATTTTTAAAAATATTGCTTTCATTATTTTTATTATTTTATTTTATTTATTATTATTATTACACAGATTATTGGTTTCCAGACAAGTCAAGGAATTGACTTTTTAAATAGGAAGTTTTTAATGGCCTTGACAATCCAAGTATGGTCTTAGACAGTATAACCATTTTTTAATGGGCAATTAAAGTATATAACAGTTGATGTGAAACTTAACATTCTTTTGATTCATAGGGAAGACTGACTGACAATAGAGCTATGTAATTTGGAGGAAGGCAGTTGTGAATAAATTGGATAAATTAAAAAGGGGGAAAATCTGGAAATGGTCTATCTAGTATACCCTCATCCTGTCTTTGCCCTCTTGTGTTTCTAGGCATTTCTCTGATTCAAATACATTCCTCATCTGTTTCAAATGGATTTGAGGTAGCTAAGACCATATTGGCCCCACTCCAGTGACAATTTGATTTATTATTCCTCATCCCTTCCATAGTAAATCACAGTGTGTTCAGGGCACAATGACTAATTAGTTAATCTCATGGGCTTTAAAGATGGCATCTGCTGCATGATATTTATGTTAATAGTTCACTCACATATGAAAAGCTCACATAATTTAGCATTTTAATACATCTGCAATTTGACATCCAGATAAAACCATAAGTGATGATAAGGTGTCTTTATTGGAGAAATGTAGTTGCTCCAGAAAGAGAAATACATTGTTAATAACATGAAGATTTTGAAAGGCTCCTATTTAGCAGACTTTCTACTTCTTCGTCTGGTTATATCATCATGGGATTTTGCCATCAAGTGCTATTTGAAGTGTGATTTTGAGTTATTGACACACATGGTTGAGTTAACGCAATGAACCGTGACACTGTCGAGTCTGTCACTGTTTATATAATCTTAAAAGTGCATTTCACTGGGTGGACTTTAGTAACAAATTCAGCAGACGCTTGTCTAGAAGATCTATTTGTCATAGGGTGAAGGAACAATGCTCTTTGGGGGGAGGTAGTGGAGGGAGAGGTAAAATTACCCTTCTAATCAACCTCTCTGCCCTTGCAGTGAGTTAATAGGGATGGATGAGGGTAGCAGGTGCTCCCCATAGGAATGCTAATGGGAGAGACCTTTCATGGCAGAAGGCAGCTGATGCTCTGGGAGATAGAATCTATCAACCAAGGAGAGAAAATTTCTGGAAGAAGGAAAAGTGACATGGACATCAGAAAGAAGGGAGCCTTGGATTTAATACTCTAAAGCTGTGCCAGGAAGGCTGGAGAAAGCAAGAAAACCCTATCTTTAATGCCAAGTGAAAGCCATATTTTATGGGGACAATGGGAAAGAAAATAATTCTCCTCCTCATTTCCTTTCATAGAATCAGAGAATTCTTGTTGAATTGAAACAAATCTAGTTCAACCCATATCTGAACAGCAGGGAAATAATACTGGTGCAGGTGGAAAGAATATTGGTGGTTGGAAAGGACTCTAAAAGAATGCATACCTTTTGATCCAATAATACCACTATTTAGGTCTATATCCTAGAGAGATTTAAAAAAAAACGAAAAGGACCTGTTTGTACAAAAATATTTATAGTTGCTCTCTTTGTGGTGGCAAAGAATTGGAAACTAAAGGGATGTCTCCCAATTGGGGAATGGTTGAACAAATTGTGGTATATGATGGTGATGGAATACTATTGTGCTATAAGGAATAATGAACCGGATGATTTCAGAAAGATGTACGCGAACTGATGCAGAGTGAAATAAGCAGAACCAAGAGAACATTATACATAGTAACTGCAATATTGTGGAATGATCATATGTGATAGACTTTGCCACCAACAGCAATATTATGTTCCATGACAATTCTGAGGGACTTATGAAAAAGAATGCTATCCAGCCCCAGAGAAAGAGCTGTTGGAATAGGAATGTAGATGAAAACAATGACATCACTTGTTTATTTGGGAATATGTTTAGAGTTTTTGTTTTATAAGACCATTCACATAAAAATGAATAATATGAAATTATGTTTTGTATGGTAATACATATATATCCTAGATTTGAATTGCTTGCCAGCTCCAGGATAGGGGAGGGAGAAAGGGAGGGAGATAATATGGATCATATAACTTTGGAAAACTTATATAGAAATTTGTTATTAAAAATAAAAAAAATTTTTAAAAGAATGTTGTTGGCAGCTAGGTAACTCAGTGGATAGAGAGCCAGATTTGTAGATGGGGTCCTGGAGTCAAATCTGGCTGCAGATACTTCCTGACTATGTGACCCCGGACAAATCCCTAAACCCCCATTGCTTAGCCCTTACTTTTTTTTTTTTTGCTTTGGAACCAATATACAGTGTTCTTTTTTAACACGGAAAGTAAGGTGTTTTTTTTTTTTTTAAACCTTTACCTTCTGTCTTGGAATCAATACTGTGTATTGGTTCCAAGGCAGAAGAGTGGTAAGAGCTAGGCAATGGGAGTTTAGTGATTTGCCCAGGGTCACACAGCTAGGAAAGTGTCTAAGATCAGATTTTAACCTAGGACTTCCCATCTCTAGGCCTGGTTCTCAATCCACTGAGCTACCCAGCTGTCCCTGGTTTGTTTGTTTGTTTAAATAAAGAAATAATATAGTTTTGACCTTACACCATTTTTTTTTCTATTTGGGTCTCAGTTTCTTAATCTATAAAATAAAAGCATTCAACTAAATGTTCTCTAAGGGCCTTCCTAATCTAACATCTTGTGAAATTGTCATCTCTATTCCACTTAGAGATTTGTAGTCTGAGGCTCCCATTCCACTTTGATTTATTAGGAATTTTTTTTCTTATACTGAATTGAAATCTGCCTTCAAAACTTCCTCTCATTCCTCCTAATTCAGGCCAGTGAGATTAAACAAAACAAGTCCAATACCAATTATAGGCCATAGCCCTTTGAATGTTGGGAAATGCTAGTAGAAGCCAAGCCTCTTTGAGGGTAAGAATTGGTTATTGCAGGGTGGGGTGGGGTGGGGTGGGGGAAGTGAGGGAAAAAGAGAGAAAGAGACAGAGGGATATATATATATATATATATATATATATATATATATATATATATATATATATATATATATATATATATATATATATATATATATATATATATATATAGAGAGAGAGAGAGAGAGAGAGAGAGAGAGAGAGAGAGAGAGAGAGAGAGAGAGGGAGAGAGAGAGGGAGGGAAACAGAGAGAGAGGGAGAGGGAAGGGGAGGGGGAAGGGGAGAGGGAGAGGGGGATGGGGAAGAGGGAGGGGGAGAGGGAAGGGGAGGGGGAAGGGGAGGGGGAAGGGGAGAGGGAGAGAGGGAAAGGGAGAGAGAAAGAGAGGGAGAGGGAGAGAGGGAGAGGGAGAGGGGGAGAGAGAAAGAGAGGGAAAGGGAGAGAGAGGGAGAGAGAGGGAGGGAGGGAGAGAGAGAAAGAGAGGGAAAGAGAGAGGGAGAGGGAGGGAGGGGGAGAGAGAAAGAGAGAGAGAGAGGGAGGGAGAGGGAGAGAGAGAAAGAAAGAGAGGGAGAGGGAGAGAGAGAGGGAGTCAGGAGGGAGGGAGGGAGAGAGAAAGAGAGGGAGAGGGAGAGAGAGGGAGAGAGGGGGGGGAGCAGCTAGGGTCTAGCATGGTTAATATTGTTCATGGTCAGTATTTAATAGTGGTTGAACTGAATCATATGCCCCTCTTCTTTTTTTCTAGGCTAAATAATCGATACATACTTAAATGGTATTTCAAATCCTCTTCACTGTCTAGTTCTGCTTCTTTTTTCTCATATATAGCAGCTACCAATGCTCATCTTAAAATGTGATCCCAGAATTTTCAAGACAATGTTCCAGATATAGTGTGGCTAAGGCAGACAAGATTAAAGCCTTCATCTCCTATGTTCCGGACATGATTCTTCTATTCATACTACCTAATAACTCATTAGCTTTTTTTGCTGCCATGTCAAACCACTGGCTCATATTGAGTTTGTAGTCAGCACAAAGACAGATCCCTAGAGTCCCTCATTAGGAACTATTTTTATAAGTGTGCTTCCTTCTAGGTTTTCACCAATCGATTAATCAGTGTTCTTTGGTTCTGGTCCTTCAAAGAATTCTAGATTCATATCATTGTACCATGAACTTGCTCATCACTCTCATTTAGGCCCATAAAGATATCAGAAGATATTTTATAAAATACCTGGCTAAATTCCAGATGTCAGTGGCATCCTCTTACAAACAAATGCTCAGAAATCATCTCTTTAATGATTTTAGAATTTTGTCAAAAACTGAAGTCACAATCCATGGTCTTGCAAAACTACCTTCTTATTTTTTGAGAACCAGGGACTCATTTGCTATCTCTAAGCTTTTGACATCTCTACCATTCTCTATTAATTTTCAAAGATCAAGAGTGTAAGGACCAGAATACGGGGGGTAAAAATAAAAGGGTTGGACTAAATTTATAAGAGAATGGTTGCCAGGAATTATTACTCAATTCCAATTGAATTATTACAGTAATTTATTTACAAAAGGAGAAAGAGTGAAAGTAAGAAAATCAGAGAGAATAGATAGTTATTCCAGCCCATTCTGAATCAGGCAGGGCTTCAGAGGCCTCAACAAAGGGGGCTCAGAGGTAAATTAAACAAGTGTTTACCTGCGGAAGTCTCTCCCAAGGGGAGTGGGGTGGCTCTCCAGAGGCTAGTCCCTCCAGAAAATCAGGAAGAAGTCAGCCTTTTCACTCACCCATGTGGAGTTCATTAAAAAAAATTTATTTAATTTTTTTTTTATAAACCCTTACTTTCCATCTTGGAGTCAATACTGTGTAAGGGCTAGGCCATGGGGGTTAAGTGACTTGCCCAGGGTCACACAGCTGGGAAGTGACTGAGGCCAGATTTGAACCTAGGACCTCCCATCTCTAGGCCTGGCTCTCAATCCACTGAGCTACCCAGCTGCCTTCCCTCTCCCTCCCCCCTCCCCCCCCCACATGGAGTTCAAAGGGAGAAATTTAAGAACAGTCTCACCAAGTCCAGGTTCTCGGGTCCATGAAGCAGATTCTCTACCAGCTCCCACTTAAACTCAGAACTCTGAAGAACGAAGAACTCCCTTCACAGGAAGTTACCACTTCTTTTAAAGATGCTTCTTTGAGTCACTTCCTGTGCCTTCCTCCATTTTATGTAGACTAATTATAGCCTATAAATTTTCTTAGGACTGCCCAGGGGGTGTCATTTCTGATTTGTCACAAACTTTTAGCACACTTGGGTTATAGACCTCACCCACTCAAGTGTAAAGTGGGGTGTGTACACTTCTGGTGATTAAATCTAAAAATAGGCAGGGGAGAGTTAGTCCCATCTTCACAAGAGCAATAATTCAGCAACCCCTTCTACTTATTCTTTCACTTTGTCTAGGCCTGGTCACTCAAGGGGGATTAGTCACATTCTTACCAAATCTTCATCCACTTTAGGTTTCAAATTCCCTTTTAATTCTATACGTTTCAAGATTTTGGGTAGAGAAAATGGAAGCAAGATAAGCACATGCTTCTACCTTCTCTTGTTGTTCAGTCATTTCAGTCGTGTCTGACTCCTGCTGACCCCATTTGAGATTTTCTTGGCAAAACTACTGGAATAATTTGCTATTTCCTTCTATAGTACTTTTCACAGATAACAAAACTGAGGCAGATGTAGGCTAAATGACTTGTCCAGGGACACACAGAGCTAGTAATTGTCTGAGGCCAGATTTGAACTCAGGAAGATGACTCTTCCTTATTCCAGACCCTGTACTCCATCCACCTTGGGATCACCTGCTCTCATCATTGTTTTCTTTGCTTTGAACCGAGGTTTTGGATCTCATTTTCTTTAGCATTTATCACTAGCAAGGAGCTTATTTGGGAGTGTTAAGACTCTTAATATCCTTTTAGGACCTCATTTTCAAATCATTTACAGTTAATGTGTCCCTGCTGTCATATTTAGAATATTTCTTAGACAACTGCCCTTTTTCTTTTTCATCAGAAGCATTTGTGTTTGGATCATTGGTACTTCCTTCTTGAGAGCATCCTGCATCTTTTTCCAATTTCCTTGTGGAATTTTCGGTTGTGGCCAGTTTCCTACCTGTCCTTCCTCTGATCTCCATTTCATTTTTTTTCCCTTTAAACGTTATTTTATTTAGTCATTTCCAAACATTAATCATTGGAAACAAAGATCATTCTCTTTTCCTTCCCCTCCCCCCCCCTCTCCCATAGCCCACTCACAACTCCACTGGGTATCTCATGTGTTCTTGGTTCAAACCCATTTCCATACTGTTGGTATTTGCACTAGAGTGCTCAATCAGAGTCTCTCCTCAGTCGTATCCCCTTCCCCCCTGTAGTCAAGCAGTTGCTTTTCATAGGTGTTTCTACTCCCATAGTTTATCCTCTGCTTGTGGATAGTGTTTTTTTTAGATCCCTGCAGATTGTTCAGGGTCATTGCATTGACACTGATGGAGAAGTCCATTACTTTCTATTGTACCACAGTGTTTCAGTCTCTGTGTACAATGTTTTCCTGGTTCTGCTCCTTTCGCTCTGCAAGACTTCCTGGAGGTTGTTCCAGTCTCCATGGAATTCCTCCACTTTATTATTCCTTTTGGCACAATAGTATTCCATCACCAACATATGCCACAATTTGTTCAGCCATTCCCCAATTGAAGGGGATCCTCTCATTTTCCAATTTTTTGCCACCACAAAGATCGAAAGAGCGCAGCTATGAATATTCTTGTACAAGTCTTTTTCCTTATTATCTCTTTGGGGTACAAGCCCAGCAGTGCTATGGCTGGATCAAAGGGTAGATATTCTTTTAGCGCCCTTTGGGCATAGTTCCAAATTGCCCTCCAGAATGGTTGCATCAATTCACAACTCCACCAGCAATGAATTAGTGTCCCAACTTTGCCACATCCCCTCCAGCATTCATTACTTTCCTTTGCTGTTATGTTAGCCAATCTGCTAGGTGTGAGGTGATACCTCAGGGTTGTTTTGATTTGCATCTCTCTGATTATAAGAGATGTAGAACACTTTTTCATGTGCTTATTAATCGTTTTGATTTCTTTGGCTGAGAACTGCCTGTTCCATTTCATTTTTTGTTTTAATTTTCAATTAAATTTTTTTCCCGTTATGTGTAGAAACAATTTTTGACAATTATTTTCTGACATTTTAGGATCCAGATTCTCTTCTTCCCTCCCTTTCCCTGGACCTCCCCAGGTGGTAAATAGTCTGATAGAGGTTATACCAGTGCTTTCATGGAATGCATATTTCCATATTGCTTTATGTTGTAATAGAAAACACAAAACTTACAATAAAAAACTCATGAAGGAAATAAAGTGGAAGCTGGCATGCTTTGATCTGCAACTCTGCTTTCTTTGAAATTCATTCTTTCAAAATCTAAAAATCTAATTCTAGAATCATTGAATTTATTTATTGGAAGGACAATGGGGATGACTTTCCTTTTACAAATGAGAAAACTGAAGCCTTGAGAGGTTAAATGATTTGCTACAGTCCTTTAGGTAGGGGATCCAGCATTCCACCCCAAGGAAATTGATTCCAAATCTAGTCATCCTTCTGATCTGTCACATTGCCAATAGAGCATGTCTAGCCTTTCTCTCCTTTTTTGTTTCCAGTCCTGAAACAGCACTGTTGCTTCTCCAAGTAGGCAGTTTTAATTGATTAGCTGGGAAGGAGCACACTGGAGGGTGAGCTAGCTCTGTGGTTTTGCACTGAGTTGTTGGGAAGCAATGATAAAACCAGATCTTTTCTCCTTCCACTCCTACTGCTTCCCCTGACAGTTTTAATCTTAAACAAAAAGCAGTTAAACAGTAGATTCAATTTTTATAGACATTTTACTTTTTTACTTTTAAAAGCATTTAACATATGTATTAAGTGTCTGGTTATAAGACAACTGTACTTACTGCTCAGGGAGTTAAAAATAGTTTAAAAAAAAACAGCTCCTGCTATCAGCTTATAATTCGATAAAGGGTGATAATATACATAGATGAGTAAGTACAATGAAATTTAGAAAAGAATAATGGCACAAGAAAAGTAAAAGTGCAATGAGTTCAATCGAGGGAAAGATCAAGGATCATGGAAGTCTTCACAGAGGAGGTGTCATTTGAACTTTTTTTTGAAAGATGGGAAGGTTGTGAAATTATGGAATAGTGAAATGATCACTGGACTTGGGTGAGAAGATTTAGTTTCACAAAAAAAAAGTTGAGGAAATAGAGAAGAAATAAAAAATATTGCAATTTGCAGATGACATGGTGGCATATTTTAAGAACCTCAGAAAGGAAGCTAAGTGAGACAATGGATAGAGGGCCAGATCTGGACTCAGGAGGACCTGGGTTCAAATGTGGCATCAGATACTTCCTAGCAAAGTGATCCAGGGCAAATCACTAAACTCTATTTGCTCAGCCCTTACCCTTTTGTCTTAGAGTTAGAACAGAAGGTAAGGGTTTAAAAAAATAATCCTATTGAGTTAACTAAAAATTAATTTGTTAAGTCCTTGCTGTGTGCCAGGAACTGTTGCTAAGATAAAAAGAAAAAGAAAAGCAGCTTCTGCCTTCTAGGGGCTCAAAATCTAATGGAAAAAGCAGCATGCAAAACCAAAGCAAGAAATATAAAGGATATATTGAAAGTAATCTCAGGGAAGTCATAAGTATCAAGGAGGACCAAGAAAGACTTCTTACAGAAAATAAGGTTTTAGCTGAGACTTAGGGAATCCAGGATATGGAGATTCCAGGCCTGGGAGACAGCCAATGACAAAACACAGAGAGAGGTGATAGAGCATTGTGTAGGAAGAATGGCAAGAAGACCATTATAGATAGGAAAGGGCCAGATTATAACCGGCTTTAAAAACCAGAGGATTTTATATATGATCTTGTAACATAATAGGGAGCCATTGGAGTTTATTGAGAAGGGGAGTAACATGGTCACATCTAAATTTAGGAAGGTGAACAAATGAAGACCTGTACCAGAAGGATTTAGTAAAGTAGCATGTTATAAAATAAATGCACAAAAATATTACTAACAAAGCCCTTCACAAATAGATGGAAAAATAAAAGCCCATTCAAATTAACTACAGAATGAATAAATCATCTGGTAATTCACCTCATGAGACAGAACTTATATTAAAGAAATAAGGATATATTTAAATGATTAGATTAATTGTTCATAGTTAAACTATTTCAATGTAATAAAAATGGATAACATTATCAAAATTTATTTACAAATTTAGTGCCATATCATTTCAGTGGTCATCATAATATTTTATAAAACTAGATTCCCCCAAAATAGAATTCATTTGGAGAAATAAAAGTTAAAACATTTCAAGGGAAATACTGGAGGGGAAAAAAGGGAATGAATGGGGCCTAGCAGTACCAAATTTCAAACTATATAACAAAGCAGTGTTCATTTGATACTATATAAAAAGCAGTTGGTACTGGTTAAAAAGTTAATTAAATTAGGCAATACACAGAAGTAATTGAACATAGTACTACAATGTTCAGTAAATTTAAAATACCTACTACTGTCAATAGCACTCTCAATCTGATAAAAATTGTGAAAAGCAGAAAATAGTGTGGTGGAAAATGGGCTTAAAGTAAGATATTACACTATATACTACAATAAGCTTCATATTAGTATACATCTAAACATGTATATCTCTCTATATACATTATACATTTATGGCTGTGAAGGGTTAAATTTTGGGGTAGGAGTTTGAACAAAAGTCAGGAGAACAGCTTTTAAAACGCAAAGTTTATTATTTATAGTTTATTATTAGGAAAGTATGGATAGGAAACAGGAAGGAGAAAAGTGAGAGTAATCTTATAAGAGCTTATAACTATACCTAAGATCCCAATCCTAACTAAAATTTTCTAGAAAACTCTAAATCTATCTGCCTTCAAGGGCAGTGCCTTCTGCTGGAGCCAGGCCCTGGCCTAACTTTTCTACTCTGGCTATCCAATAATTTATATACTATCTATCTATCTATCTACCTACCCAAGATAATCAATAATCAATAAGACTATTAAGGCCTTAAATCTGTTTCTCTGACTCCTCACAGTCCCAGAGAAAGTGAGCCACACACTCCTCTCCCCAGGGGACCCAGAGATAAAAGCCCCTTTCCAACTGCCAGCTGTAACTGACTCTCAGCCACACCCTTCTAACTGTCACCAACTCTTACTCAGAAATCTTATTGCTCTTTTTCTTCCTTTATAGAAAAAGGGGGAAATTATTTAAAAACTTTCTTAACATCTCTAAATATAGAGACTTTTCCCAACCATAATTAGGAGAATTGTAAATCTCCTTGTAAATTCTATTGTAAATCAGGGATAGAGGTGATCATAAAATATATAATGGTTATTTCAGTTACATAAAATTGAAAAGCTTCTGCACAAACAAAATAAATATGATTAGAATTAGAAGGGAAACAATTAATTGGGGAAAATCTTCATGGCCAAATTCTATGATAAAGATCAAATATGCTATATGTAAAGAAATGATACGAATATATAAGAACAAAGTCATTTGTAAATAGATAAGTAATTAAATAAGAATTGGTAAGTCTCAGATGAAGAAATGTAAGCTATCAAAAGCCATGTGAAATGTTTCAGGTTACTAATAATAAGACAAATGAAAACTAAAAGTATCCCCTCACATCTACCAGCTTGGCGTAGTTGAGGTATTATGGGAAGATGAACGTGATATCATTTAGATGGTGAACTGTGAATGATTCAACCTTTCTGGAAAACAATTTGGAGCTATAACCCAAAATTTGCCTAAACTGTATATTTACCCATTGATCCAGTTATATTGCTATTAAACATATGCCCCAAGGAAGCAAAGGGCAGATCAAACCATCCCTATGTCTATATATTAACAGAACTTTTTTTTTTTTTAGCAAAAAATTTTGAAACAAAATGGGTGTCCATCAACTGGGGAATGGCTGAATACATTATATTATATGAATATAATTGAATGTCATGGCAGGAAATAGTGAATATAATAGTTTCTCAGAAATATGGAAAGACTTGTATGACCTGCCACAGAACAAAATGAAAATAATTTACCTAATGAATACAATTAAAATGTGAAGGGAAACAACTTTGAAGAAAATCTAACCAGTGCAATCATGATTTCAAAAGATTGCTGAGGAATTTTGGACAGAGTAGTGATGGACTGGAAATATAGAATGAGAGGTGTATTCTCTGGCATGTCCATGTGCTAATATGTCATGATTGACTATACAGAAGACCATTAGCTTTGTAACCATATATGAATCACTTCACCTTTTGGAACCTATTCTCTCACCTGTGACATGGCATAATGACAACAAAGAAAAGCTAAAAAACAATCCCTTGTCACAATCTAATGGTATTCAGGCAGAAGGGGGACAGAGAGAGCAAGCAAACAACTACATACAAATAATATATGTGGAAAAAATGAGTGATCTCAAAAAAAAGGCACTAAAAGTAAAGAGAATCAGGAAAGGCTTCTTGTAGAAATTGGGACTTCAGCTGAGACTCGAAAGAAACCAGAAAATGAAGAAAATGATCATCACTCTTACCTCCCATATAGATTTTGTGGGAGTCAGACAATAAATGTTTAATAAGCATCTTCTAAGGGCTATTTCCTGTCTCCATGGTGTCTTTGCATTGCCTGTATCCTCAGATGATTTCAATGCTATTATTTTTCTTTCTTGGATGAGTCCAAGGGAAGTAAATGATAAACATTTAAGGTTTGGACTAAATGGCCTCTAATATACCTTCTGTGTCCAGGGACTTAATCTTGTGGTCCCAGAAGTTAGAGAGAGACTTAGTGGGATTAGTGAGAAGATCAAGGAATAGGAGGAGGGACGCAGAGTGGAGACAATATTTAGGTAAAGAGCACTAGGAACAGATTTAAATATATTTTATGTTATCATAAGAATATATTAAAGACTTCTTGGATAGAAAGAGGAAATAAATGAAGAGTTTGAGGAAAAGTCTGAAACCCTATCACCTCGAGGATCACATCTTCTGTTGACATTCAAAACCTTTCATAGCCCAGCCCCCTCCTACCTTTCCAGTCTTCTTATACCTTATTCCCCATCACATACTCTGATCCTGTGAAAATGGCTTTCTCACTGTTCCATGAGGGCACTCCATCTCTGCATCTTGGCCATTTTTCTGGCTGCCTCCCATGCCTCAGTGTTCTCCCTCCTCATCTCTGACTACTAGTTTCTCTGATTTTCTTTAAGGACCAGCTAAAATTCTGACTTCCACCAAAAGCCTTTCCCAATCCCTCTTAATTCTATTGCCTTTCCTCTGTTAAATATTTCCTATTTATCTTGAATATAGATTGTTTGCTGCTTGCTTTTTGTTTCACCCATAAGATTATAAGCTCCTTAAGGGCAGACACTGTCCTTTGCCTCTTTTTGTATCTTCAGTACTTAACATAATGCCAATTAAAGTTAGACACAGGATTTGATTGAATTCCTTTAGTGTCTGTGGCCATATTATAGTGATTGATTCATTTATTCTGGCTGTATTTATCAACATTAAGTCTACCCACCCCTTTCTACACCCTTGAAAAGAGCCTGATTTAACCTGCTCATAGGAGCAAATGTGAAGAACCTTTTAGAGATGGAGTGCCCGGCTCTGCCTCCATCCCCTATCCCCTGGCCAAGTGCTGTGCCCACCCCCCAGATCCCCTGCTTTTCCCCTCCCCTCCAGTGCTGGGTGCACTCTGCCCCATCCTTCACCCCACACAGGAGAAGGACAATTCCCATTGGGCTGCTAGGTGGAGGGGTGGGTAAAGTGAGGAATGTCCTCAACATGCATAGAGAGGGGGAGGAGAGGGCCCTAGTGCTCTGCTTCCCTCCAGCTCTGCTGTCTATGAGTCCCCCACCTGACTCCCTGTGCATTCCCATTGGGCTACTGGGCTGAGGGAAAGGGATGTGAAAAAATGTCATCAGGAATGGTGAAAAGGGGGAGGGGAGCAGCACCACCAGGTCCCTCTACCTTTCTAGTGATGAACTCAGGGCAGGGGAAGGGGGTGGCAGCCATATACCCACAGAATGCTCTCTGTGAGCCATCTTTGGCACCTGTATCATAGGCTCGCCATCACTGAGCTATGCTATATTACATAGTAAGTATATAAAATCAATTGAAAAAAATCACTTTGTGAGGCCAGAGGAAAAAGATCCCCACTGTCCAGGGGATCAGGGAAGGTTTTATGAAGGAAGGAGGCATTTGTGTTGCATTTTCAAGAATGAGTAGGAGTACAGTAGTAGGAGAGGGATTGGGTACTTTAGGTCAGACCCCAGAGAGGGAGAGGGACCTAGGTTATGTAGTGGGGATGGAGAATTGTCCAATTTGGTTAGAGTGCATGGAGTAACATGAGATGAGCTGAAAAATGGGGTAGCAGGTGGTAGAGGTCTTTGAATGCCAAGCAAAGGGGGTTTTAACAGCATAGTGGCAAGGAAGGACTATGTTGTGAGGGAAGGAATACTGAGTTTGAACTTAGAAGACTAGAGTTTGAGCCCTGGCTCTGATACTTAATAAGTATGTAACCTGGAACAAAACTCTTCAACTTTCTAAACCTCATCTATAAAATGATGGAGTTCTACTTTTTTTCCTCCAAAGTTGTTTTTCCTTTTCCTTTTGTTTTTATAGTACAACCAGTTTACTATAAGACTGTCCATTCCATCATTTCCTAGGGCATAGTAATACTCCATTTTATGAATATGACCCTAATTTGTTCAGCCATTCCTCAGATGACTGTTGTCCTCTCACAAAATTCCTATCTCCCACAAGGGTAGAAGATAATGATGGGGTCTATTAAATAATATGTAAGGTCACCTAGAGTTCTAACATTTTGCAGTAGGGAACCACCGAATATTCTTGAACCAGGCAATGAGTGACGTAACTAGCTCCATACATAAAGGAGATGAGTTTAGCAGCAGTAAAAGGAAGGACTGAAGGTGCCATGACCACCTGTTATGGATATTATAACAGTGATCTTTTTATGATTGGGAGGTTTTATTAGATAACTCCTGAGGTCACATCCAACTTTTGAGATTTTAGGGTTCTATGATGCCTTTTGATTACCAGAAAAATCTTACTAAAACACATAACAAGTATACAAATAAAAATATAAGTAATAATGAATATGAAGAATACAGAAAAATATGGGAAGACATGCAGTAGGACCTCATGTTATAAGAACTCAACACAGGTGAATTTAGGTATATGTGACTGGCAAACAAAAAAAATAAAGGCAGAAAAATACATAAAATAAAAAATTTAATTATGTACTATACTAACCCCATGCCATTTTCCCAAGTGATGTAAATAAAGTCTTGCATCACTTTGCACAGTCATGTTCATTCCTGCTCTGAGAAGCATTAATGGAAGTCATTATATTGTTTTCCACCAAATGTTAGCTCCTCCATCAGTCTTTATCTGGAGTTCTCACTTGTAACATGTAGTCTTGTCCCCATCAGAACAGAGCTTCTCTTTGTTTAATTAATGCTTTTAGTTATTAATAATGGCCACAAAGCACAAGAGTAGTGATGCTGGTATCTCTGATAAGCCTAAGAAAAGTCATGAAGTGCCTAGATATGTTCATATGAGAAATACTTATTAAATAACAAGATTCACTAGTATGCACAATTTTCAACTTATACAAAGGGTCTTGGAACATATTGGTCATATAAAATGTGGTCCAACTGTATGCACTTACGTAAGTCCTGGTGATACAAAAAAAGGCAAAAACAGGTCCCTCCTCTCAAGGACCTGACATTCTAATGAGGGAGATGACATGCAAACAATTGGGAGGGATGCGTGTGACCTGGAGACCTCTAGCATTAGGAGACTGAGAAGTGGGTCAAACAAGGAACAGAAGAACTAGGAGAGCAATGTCACACACACACACACACAGAAAGAGAGAGAGAGAGAGAGAGAGAGAGAGGGGAAGAGAGAGAGAGAGAGAGGGAGACAGAGAGAGGGAGAGAGAGAAACAGAGACAGGGAATGTGTGTGTGTGTGTGAGAGACAGAGACAGAGACAGAGACAGAGAGAGGGAGACAGAGAAACAGAGATAGGGAATGTGTGTGTGTGTGTGAGAGAGAGAGAGAGAGAGAGAGAGAGAGAGAGAGAGAGAGAGAGAAAGAGAGAGAGAAACAGAGAAAGAGAGAGAGACAGAGAAAGAGAGAGAGAGAGAGAGAGACAGAGAGAGGAAGACAGAGAGAGACAGAGACAGGGAATGTGAGAGAGAGTATCCAAGAAAAAGAGAATGATGGAAGGTATCAAACCCAATATAGAGAAGTCAAGAAGGAAACTAAGAGATAAAAATAGAAAAAAAAGTATTCACATTAATTATAGCAGTATTAATGGAAAGAAACAAAAGGTTGACCAAACCAAATACTATATGACTTTGATGACTAAATTTGAGAATAATATGAGAAGAGAAAATATCTCTCCCTTCCTCATAGGATTGAGGGACTATGGTTGTGGAACATTGTGTATACTAGCACAGTGCCTAGCACATAGTAGGTACATGATGAATCTTTATTAATTATTTGATACTCAGTTGATATGTTGATTAATTTTGCTGAAATATTTTTGTTTTTTTCCTCTTGTTCTTTGTTACAACAGATAACTGTGGGGAGAAGAAGGGACATGCACACATACATGTTGTTATTTGTTGTTTTTGGTTGTGACTGACTGTGACTTCATTTGGGCTTTTCTTGACAAAGATATTAGAATGGTTTGTCATTTTCTTCTCCTGCTCATTTTACATATGAGGAAACTGAGGCCAAGAGGGTTAAGTGACTTGGCTAGGGTTGCACAGCTAGTAAGTATCTGAAGCCAGATTTTAACTCAGGCTCCAGAGTCCTGTCCACTGCACTGTCTAGTTGCCCCTAAGTATGCGTATGTGTGTGTGTATTCCTATGTGTGTATGGAAATTAAGGCAATGGAGAAACAAAGCTATAGACACATTTAAAAATTATAAATATTGTATTTGTGCTCCAGGAAAATGGACAACATAAAAAAGACAAAATGATAGATATTTCAAGTAAATCAAAGTGAAGAGAGCAGAACTGGACAAAAATGTAAACACTGTATTTCACTATATATCAATAACTAAGATTTTTAAAAATAGCCAAGCTTTATAAGAACTCAGAAGGAAAAAAAGCAGAAGGTGACTTGATTGGACCTTTGTTTTAGGGAAATCACTTTAGTGGCTGAATAGAGAATAGATTAAAGAAGGGAAGAAACAATGTAGGCAGATCCACCAGCAGGCTATGGCAATAATCCAGAGGAGAAAAAAGGATAATTACTGCTGCTGTTGTTTTAAATGTGATGATAATTTGTCTTTTTTTTTCCAGTTAGAAATTGGAAAATATTGAAATATAGAGAAGTAACGAGGGTCTGAACTATGGTGGTGGTGATGTGAATGGTGAAAAGGGATAAGTGCAAAAGATGTTATATAGGTTAAAAAATGGCAAGACTCTTCAATGAGTAGATATGTGAAATGAAGGGAGATCAAGATATTAAAATGATCATATTAAACTAAAGTTTCTAAGCTCCTCCCTCCCAGTTTTAATGTTCTATTCCTGGCTTTATGCCCTTGAACAAGCACTTCCCTTCTTTATGGCCTCAATTTCTTCTCCTATAAAATGAGAGGGTTTGATTAGGTCATCTTTAAGATATTTTCTAGCATTAAAATTCTGTGATTCTACTGAAAAGCTCTCAGAATATTGAGTTTATCACTATCTTTCAGTAGCAGATTTGTTAATGTCACTTAGGTGAAATCCATCACCTTAATATAAATTAAAAAAAAGTTTTTCATTGGTCAAACCAATGTTGGTAATTCACAATTATCTTTAGGTATATTGTCATTGGTATGATTTTTTTTCACAGATTTTTTCCCCATTTTTCAGTTGGTCTCCTTACAAAGGTTTATTTTTAAGTTGTTTATGTTGCTAGTCTGTTATCTCTTGACAAGCTTTGTTTATTTTTCTTTCTACTTATTCTCATTATTTTATGAATATATTGCTCATCATCTTTCATTGCTATCCTGAGTAAGATTTTACAGCTGATTTTATACTCTGAGTGTAATCCTTAGCTTAGCTGTCACATCCCTTCACTTGGCAAGGAGATTAAGTGTTTACTGATTGAAAAATGTCTAAGTTCCTTGGTCTTGTTGTTATAGTTGTACTAGAGATGGAAACTTGGTGAATTATAGGGGGGGAGATTTATAGATGTTACCCCAGGAAGTAAGCAAAAGAAAGAATCTTGAGCCCCTCCCCTATGCTACTTCCTGTTTCTTTCTACCCAACGGTCTGGATGAAGATTTTATCACAGATAATAAATTGAAAATTTTCCTACTAATAATCAATCCTACAAACTAGTACTTTAACTAAAGGATCTTTTATTCTTTGGGGAAAAGGGGGTAAGACGAGGTTGGAGAAAGAGGGAAATTAGGGTCTCCCTAATTCTAAGTTATCTTGTTGATTGAAGGCTTTGAAATAAAGTTAATTCAGGAAACAAAAAATTATCTTCCCCTAAGGGTAGATAATAACAACACTGCTAACAAGTCTCTTCTGGGCAAGACCAAATATCTCTTCAGCTCACAGTATAGGTAGAAGGCAATGGCCAGAGAGGAGATGAAGGGGGGTCTGTCTTCCACCTTCAGGCAGAAACCGCCAAGACAAGAACCAGGCAGCTGGAGCCTCCTAACTGCCTTCCTTCAAGGTTCCATTGGAGCAGTCTTCCCCCTCCTCCAATGATTTGTGTGTTCCAAAAGTTCTGAGCTCTTATTGCTTTGCAGATCCATTTTTTCTTTGCCCAAATATCTTCATTCACATAGTCCTTGATTTACATTGGTTAAATTTTATTAAGAAATATTGGCAGTCTTTGTTTAGGTCTGTTCTTTTATCAGTTCCCTTGTTTTTTAGCTTGTTCAAATGGGTCAGGATAAAGTTGTTTCAATGATATGCCATATATTTTCTTTCCATCTATCCAATCCATGTTTGAATTGTGTGTGTGTGTGTGTGTGTGTGTGTATATATATATATATATATACTGAATATATATATATATTCCCTCTCTTCCCAGCACCCAAGGACATTTTTTGCATTTTTTGCCCCACTCCTGTGTACAGCTGCCCAAAGCAAGCACTTTCTCCCTCAACTTGTTCCAGTAATTGTGTGTGTGTGTGTGTGTATGATGTCACAGACAGCTTGAATTTGCCCTCTGGGCACTCGAACTGGGAAAAGGTTTACCAACCCTGGACGAACCCTTACTGCTCTTCTTTTTTTTTTTTTCAACATACTTCTCTGTTTTTTAATGTTGTTATTCCTTTTTCTTTTTCAATTTCACATAGAAACAATTTTCAACAATTGCTTTCTAAAATTTTGCAGTCCGAATTCTCTTCCGCTTTCCCCTCCCCACTTTCCAGGTGGTAAATAATCTGATAGAGTTTATGCCAGTACTGTCATATAATACATATTTCCATATTTCCCATGTCACTAAAGGAGGCATATATCGCACAATCAAGAAAAAGCCCATGAAGGAAATAAAGTGAAAATGGTTTGCTTCAATTTCTTCTATAGCTGGGGAATAGCATTTTTCATCATGAGTTGCTTGGGGTTGTCTTAGATCCTTGTGCTTCTGATCATAGTTTAGTCCTTCACAGTTGTTCATCATACAATATTTCTTTTACCATATACATTGTTCTCCTGGTTCTGCTCACTTTATTTTGTATCAGTTTATAGAAGTCTTCCCAGTTTTTCTGAAATCATCCTGTTCATTATTTCTTATGGTATAATAATATTCCATTTCAATCAGATACCACAATTTGTTCAGCCATTCTTCAACTGATAGACATCTCCTCAGTTTCAAAATTTTCGTCACTATAAAAAGAGATATGCTATAAATATTTTTGTACATACATGCCCTTTTCTTTTTTCTTTGATTTCTGGCATACAGACCTAGTAGTGCTATTGCTGGGTGAAAGGCAAAGCATCATTTGATGGCCCTTTAGGCACAGTTCCACATTGTTCTCCAGTATGATTGTATTAGTTCACAGCTCCACCAATAATGTATTAGTGTTCCAAATTTCCCATATCCTCTCTGACATATGTCATTTTCCTTTTGGTCGGTCATATTAGTCCATCTAATAGGTGTGATGTGGTATCTCAGAGTTTTTTAAATTTGCATTTCTTTAATAAATAGTGATTTGGAGCATTTTTTCATATGACTATAATAGTTTTTATTTCTTCATCTGAGAACTGCCAACTTTGATCATTTATCAGTTGGGATTGGCTTGTATTCTTATAAATTTGAGTCAGTTCTCTCTATATCTAAGAAATGAGACCTTTGTCAGAGCCTCTTGCTATCAAGATTTCTTTGAGTCTCCCAATTCCTCATGCTTTTCATTTCTTACTGCATGAAAACTCATCACATTAAAATACTACAGTTTTTTCAACCCTTCTCTAATCCGTGGCATCCATTTTGTTTTTAGTATTTTGCTACTGCAGAAAAGGCTGCTAGAAATATATCAAGGATTTTTTTTCTCTGTCTTTGATCTCTTTGGGATAAATACTCTTTAGTGGTATCACTTGGTTAAAGGGTAGAAGTATTTTAGTGACTCATACTCACATATTTCTAGAATAGCTGGACCAGTTAGCAGCTCCACCAACAATATATTAATACACCTGTCTTCTCTTCCCTTCTTGGCATTGCTGATTTGTCTTTGACATTTTCCTTGGATCGAGGTGAATCCTTAGAGTGGTTTCCCATAGGGCTGATTTGGAGCATTTGGATATTGTTGTTAATCATCTTCATTTCTTCTCCAATTGTTCCTATCAAATTGTTTGACCAATAATCTGAGCAACTTCATATTTCATTTATAATTTTAAAATCTCTTTGACTCTCCTTGACATTCTGTGATTTCATCAACTGGCGTGACCAAAATGGAGAAACAGTCTCAGGGGCCTCCACCTCCAGCTTCCTTCAGAGCAAGCTTCTCAGAGCACAACCTCTCAGAGCAAAAACTCTCCAACCAACCCCCCCCCCCCCCTTACTGCTCTTCTGCCTACAAATACTTAATAATGATTCTAAGCTAGAAGGTAAGGGTTTAAAAAAAAAAGAAGCAACTCATCCCTAACTCTAACATTCTATGCTTCTGCAACTGTAGATCAAGTTTCCTGACTCCAAATCCATTTCTCTTTTTAGTATATAATACATACCAGACCTATCATTCAGTCTTATATGATTAAGATTCTGTATCTGTGAGATGGATAGTATCATTCCCATTTTACAAAAGCAGTAACAAGTCTTAGAGAGAAACAGCTGTTTATCCATTAGCTAGAAAATAGCCAAGCTGGTACTAGACTCAGGTCCTCTGACTAGTTGGGTCATCTTTCCATCACACAAAATTTCTGCCAAGAAATCATGGAATATTCGAGCTAAAAGCCATTTTAGAGATCTGGTAGCCCAGCTCTTTTATTTTACAGGTAAAAAAGCTGGCCTAGGGATCCTAGGACTTGCCCAAGGTCCTACAGCTAGCAAAAATGTCCCAATGGTCTTCAAATCTAGCTCTTTCTGCTACAACAGGTTTGAATTAGGAATGCTCTTTAAGTGAGTATTAAGTAATTCTTACCTAAATCTGTTAAATCTCTGTTTTAAAAAAATTTTTGATGCTACCATCTAAAGAATAGGTTGACTGCATGCAAAATAAGGATGCTTCCACCCCAGAATCTACAGTATTTGTGGCCAGATTTCTGGGCTGTTTTGGCAGCGTTCCACTGACTTTTTTCCTGAGGGCCTCCATAGATTCTCCAAAGAACTGAGTATGTTTGCCATGAATTTGCTGAGCTCTTTCATATGTTACAGAAAACTCTGTAATTATTTCAGAGCATCTCTAGAAATTTATGTCAGTAATAATAATAGAAACTTATATAGCAGCTGAGTACTTTGTAACCTATGTGTGTAAATATCTACACAAATTGGTTACAAATATTTATACATATATTTTTATATATAGTAATTACATTTATAGTAACTAAATATTTACATACACGCACATATACATATATATAGGGAGAAAGGGAGAGAGAGAAAGAGAGGGAGAGAGAGAGAGAGAGAGAGAAAGAAAGAGAGAGAGAGAGAAAGAAAGAGAGAGGGAGAGAGAGAGAGAGGGAGGGAGAGAGAGAGAGAGAGAGGGAGGGGGAGAGAGAGAGAGAGAGAGAGAGAGAGAGAGAGAGAGAGAGAGAGAGAGAGAGAGAGAGAGAGAGAGAGAGAGAGAGAAAGAGAGAGGGAGAGAGAGAGAGAAAAAGAAAGAGAGAGAGAGAGAGAGAGAGAGAGAGAAGAGAAAGAGAAAGAGAAAGAGAAAGAGAGAGAGGGAGAGGGAGAGGGAGAGGGAGGGGGGGGGGGAGAGCACACAACTAATCGCTTTGGAATCACCATGTGTTTTTGGAATCTCACAATAGGCTAATGAGATAAGCCATTAAGTTCACCATACAAGCTTTACCATTTATGGTACGGTACATAACAGAGCTCTCTAAAATGTGTATTAACTATTCCTTTTTTTTTTTAAAGAAAAAACTGAACTAAAACAGTTAAAAGGCTTTGCCCTAGTTTGTTCCATGCCCAGGATGCAGCAGAGATCAAAGACTATAGATCTAAGGGTACTGAGTTCATGGGCTACAGAACTGGAGGAAATCTTACACCAAACTTCTTATTTTATACATAAACTGAACTCCAGAGGCCTTAATCTCCAACAACAAAAGTCTGAGCATGTTTTTTCTTCACTCAGAACCTTCAATAGCTCCTAATTGTCCCCAGAATTAAAAACAAATTCTGCCTGGCATCCTACAACCTGGCTCCAATCCACTTTTCCAGCCATATTAATGATAACTCACATTTAAATGCTTTAAGATCTGAAAAGTACCTTTTTCAGATCACTTGAGATAGATGGTAGCTGTATTATTATCCCCATTTTACAAATGAGGCAGCAAAAGCTAACTTGCCCAGTGACCCACAGCTAGTAGTGATCTTGGGAGTCAGGATTGTAAAAATTATTCATTTTCTCGTGGTCTCTTCAAGATGAGATGGTGGCTGATTGTCAAGCCAGTGATGCTTTGTTCTTCCTCAGAATCTAATATCATTGAGTAGCTTAGCTGGAAGAGACCCTAAAGATCCTTTAATCCATTAATTTTCCTGAAAAGGACTCTACAACCCAACAAGAGGAAATTACTTGTCTGAGGGGAAATCTCTTGACCCAAAACACAGAGAGTTAGGAGAAGAATTGTAATAATAACCCAGGTCTGCTACAGAATGCCCAGGCAAGAACTTTGCCCATTGTGTCCATTATTTTTTTTTCATTTTATGAAGTCGATTTTATTTATTTTAATTTTTTCATTTCAATGGAAAATTTTTATTTAATTGATTTAGAATATTTCCCCATGTTTACATGATTCATGTTCTTTCCCTCTCCCCCCCCCCCCAGCTGACATGCAATTCCACTGGGTTTTACTTGTGTCATTGATCAAGACCTATTTCCATATTATTGATAATTGCACCAGGGTGATCGTTTAGAGTCTACTGACCCACATGATCAATCATATGTTTTTCTTCTATGTTTCTGCTCCCACAGTTCTTCCTCTGGATGTGGATAGTGTTCCTTCTCATAAGTCCCTCCAAATAGTTCTGTATCATTGCATTGCTGCTAGTAGAAAAGTCCATTACATTCGATTATACCACAGTGTATTAGTCTCTGTGTACAATGTTCTCCTGGTTCTGCTCCTCTCACTCTGCATCACTTCCTGGAGGTTGTTCCAGTCTCCATGGAACTCCTCCACTTTATTATTCCTTTGAGCACAATAGTATTACATCACCAACATATACCACAATTTGTTTAGCCATTCCCCAATTGAAGGGCATCCCCTCGTTTTCCAGTTTTTTGCCACCACAAAGAGCACAGCTATGAATATTTTTCCATTGTGTCCATTATTAACTAAGCAAATGGCTTAGAAAGCATAATTCCTTAATTCCTTCTAAGATACTACTGTTCTAAACCTACCAAAAGACAAATTAGCCCTGTCTCCTTGATGAGCCAGTACCCACCTGACTAAACACCAGAGGGCCCCTAGCTTGTCCTCTGCCTAATTCTGTACAATAGATTTTGCTCCTCAGAGCAAAATAGAACCTAAGAATTTAGAACTGCCAGGAAGCTCAGAGACCATCCAGTAGGCCATGTGTTTCTTTACATATGAAATGGGGATGGAAGCTTATTCCACTGTGAGGACCTTCTTTGTATTCTCATATAATGGGAAATAAATGGGTGTCTGAAGGCAAGGAATACTATGGCTGCACTGGAAGCCCCATTGTGTAGTATTTTTAGCAGATCCTGACAATCAATGAGAGAGAATTGCTTTGAGTACAAGTAAGTTCCCAGAGGGCAGAACTAGAAGTAATAATAACAATAACTCACATTTCTATATTTGCTTTACAGTTTGCAAAGCACAACTAGTGGAAGCATTTGTAGAAGGAAGAAGAGCAACATTAAATAATTCTTGTTCTGGGTTCAGTGAGGGATGGTGGGTCTATTGTCCAAGAACTGGTATCGTTAAGTTTGGAAGGCTCAATGAGGATTTTTTTAGTGATAGCCACTCTTGAAGGCCATCTGCCGAGTGCCAGAGGCTGTGTGCAGGGAACATCCATGCTGATGGAATTGGAAGTCATTGAATCAAAGCAACATGAAGTAATAGTGCTCACACCCCTTATCTCACAGGCATATTACAAGGAAAACACTGTCCGCCTTCAAGTGCTAGAGAAATATGTTTATATTATTAGTAATAGGGAAGACTTTCATAATGCTTGTCTCTCAATAACATTAGGGGGTTAATTAATGCATCCATTGTGGTCAACATGTTACAGATGAAGAAACTGAGGCTTACAGGGCTAGAGTGATTTGCCAGTAACTGGCAGCACTCAGATTCTAACTTAGATCGCCCAACTCCAAGTTAGCAGTTATCTCCACTACTCGAGCAGCAGGAATCACACAAGAGATATCCCAATAACCCCAAAGGGCAATGTAATCATGAAGGACTTTCATAAAGCTTTAGGTCCTTGGAACCACAGAATCATCATTTTAGAACTGGAAGGAATCTCCGTGATCCTCACTCAGACCAAAAAAGAATTTCATTGGATCTCAGTCAAAAAAGAATAGCCTGAGGGGTTACAAGTAGCTATCCTAGCTTTTGTTTGAAAAACTCCAACAAAATGTGACACACTGACTTTTGCCCAAACCAAATGTTTCCCCTGAATCAGCAAGATGCAACCTATGAATCAGAGTGTTTTGGTGGTTCTAGCTCCAAAGGATAACTTATAGCTAGGTAGCTTCTCTTGGAAAAAAAAAAATTAAAGGAGGCAGCATGCTATTGTGGCAGGAACTTCTATCCCTTGCTAATAAACGTGAGACTTTTCCCTTTCTATGTCTGTTTCCTCTTCTGTGCAATTAAAGAATGAGACTAAAATAGACTAAATTATCTCTGTGGTCTCTTCAAGCTCTAATGCGCTATGACTTGTCTTCACCCCTACCATACTCAACCATCAATTCTGCCAGTATTTGAACTTGAACTGAATTAATTTACTCCTCCTCTCTTTCTTTCTCTTTTTAATATTGGATCACATAATCAGAAATCCTTCTATGTTTGGAGCCACGTAGGTTGTTTACAGTTACAGTAGCAAATTGTTAGCCTCCTACTTCATGGACATGACGTATACAACTAAAGCAGTTCATGTTCGTGTGTATTAATTAGTAAAAAAAAATACTAACTATTTTAAGGAAGCTTCATCTGGCTATGGACCACCATTGGACATGTTGGACCTAAATAATCTGACTTTTGGTGCCCCTTTCAGTTCTTACATTCTCCTTTTTAGAGCACTGTTGGAAGGTGAAAACAATAGCCCCCCCCCCCCCCCCAAAGGTTATATTTGAATCTGGTCAGAAAATGTTTTATCTTTGAGTTGAAGCTAAGCTTGGGAAGGTCTTTTGCTCTGGTTTTTAGGCAAACAAAATATAGTCAGAGATTTCCCTTAGAGTCTGGCTGCAAAAGATGGCCAGGGGACAATCCCAGGAGCCGATTCTGTTCAATGCCCAGTGAATAAATCTGACTGTCTTTGACCATCTGCACTGAGTGATGGAGACTGTCTGGGAGAGAGGCAAGTATCCATGGGAACACTGCAGTCAGAGAGCTCTTTGGCAGCTGGCCAGAGAGAATAGGAAGACAGTGGCAGCTAGTGAGGCAGTGCTATGTGCGTGCCAGGGAGTGGAGAAACCAGACCCAGCACCTGGTGCTTCAGACTCGAGCAGCAGCAGCCGGCAAACTTGTGCTGAGGTCAGACAGTATAGGGCAGCCATGGCTGTTTGCCAGGGCACTCCCTGGTATGCACTGCAGAGGAGATATTTGCCTTGAGGGTTGGATTTAAAACCAGGTCCTGGGAGAGAGCTCTGCGGTAGAATACTGGATTTAGACTCAGGCAGTCAGGATTCAGATCCCAATTATGCTTCTTTAAAATAAATTTGATTTGACATCCATTTGGGAAGCACCTTCCCCCCCCCCTTTTTTTTTTGTACAATGCACAATTTTAGATGAGACACACTGTCTTGAGAAGGTTCATCTAGTACAGTCTGGTAAGATCAAGGAGAGATCAAATAGGGGAATGTTATCTAATTTCATCTGAGTCCTCCCAGCAGCAAGGCAAACCTTTTCCTTCCCTATTGATTCTTTATCCCACTCAGCAAAGTAGCTGCTTCAACGCTCTTCATCTTTCCTTAACCCTTTCAGAGCAGCCCCTTATGCCATACTATCCACTGAGAACTGTGCTTGATATCTTACTGGAAAAAAAAAAATCAAGGCCATTCATCATGACTGCCATCTTCTTTCTCTTTCAACATTTCAGCTCCACAAAATCATCCCCACTATCTTCTCTTTTATTTTAGTCTCTGAAGAACAGGAGATCCTTTTCTTAACTAAGGTCAACCCTTCTGCTTGTGATTTCATCCTCTTTAGAAGATTATCTCCTTGTCATCACCCCCCTCTCTCTAATCTTCCTTATCTTTCTGTTTCTTGGATTTTCCTCTATTCCCCACAAACATGCCAAATCTCCCTCATCCTTAAAAAACCCTCCCTAGATCCTACCATTCCTGCTAGTTGTTTTCTAGATCTCTCCTCCCTTTTTCAGTTAAACTCCTTGAAAAAAAGATAGCTATTCTCAGTGCCTCCATTTTCTCTTCTTTCCCTCTGTCCTAAATCCTTTGGCTTCTGACCTCATTACTCAGCTGAAACTTCTCTCTGCAAAATTACTAATGATCTAATTTCTGTGCCCAATGTTCTTTTCTAAAGCCTCATCCTTCTTGACCTCTCTGCTGTAACAGACATTATTTTCCATCCTTCTGGATACTGTCTTCTCTCCCAGTTTTCATGGCACCATTCTCTCCTGGTTCTCTTCCTATCTGTTTTTATCACTTCTTCTCAGTGTCCTTTGCTGGATCTTTCTGTTGTGCCCACTAATGGTGGGTATCCTGCAAGGTTCTGTTGTAGATATTCTTCTCTCTAGACCTCTTTCATTCAGCTAATCATGGGCTCAATTATCTCTGCTGGATATTTTGAACTAGATGTTTCTTACACATCTCATATCCAATATGTCCAAAACAGATTTCATGATCTTTCACTCTAAACCCCGCCCCCTTCCATAATTCCCTGTATACTAACGGTGTCACCATATTTTGTTTTTTCATCTCTGCATCTCTCCATGCACACAGGCTCCATGCTCATTCAGACCTGTGTCATCTTCCAACTATTGCCATTGCCTATTTATTGTTCTCCCTGTCTAAAGGCTCTCCCCATTAAATGTCCCATCACAAACTGCAGGTTGGATACTTTGAACTGGACCACCTTTATGCATCTCAAATTGAACGTGTCCAAAAATTAACTCATTATCTTTCTCCCTAAACTCTCCCCTTGGTGTACCATTCCTATTACTGTTGAGGGTACCTTCATCTTCCCAGTCACCCAGACACACAACCTAGGTGACATCCTGATTCTTCACTCTTTCTCACCTCCCATGTCCAATCTGTTGCCAAATCCTGTTAATTTTATCACCATAGAGTCCCATATATGTTTCCATCCCTCCTCTGGCACTGCCACAATCCTAGTACAAGCCCTCATCATATCATGCTTGGACTATTGCAATAGCTTTCTGGTTGGGTCTCTCTCTAAACTCAATTAATTGTCTCCCTACTTGGGCTGTCCTCCATTAAGCTGTCAAATTGGGCTTCCAAAGGCACTAATCCTGTTATCTTCCTATTCAATAAATTTCATTGTCTATTTCCTTTATAAAATTCTCCATTTGACATTCAAAGCCCTTTATAACTTGGCCTCTTCCTTCCTTTCTGACCTTCTTACATCTTAACGCACTCCCACTGAAGATCCAATTCAAATTACTAAGAAGCTTCCTGAAAAGGACACCCAAGACTAAATAAGAGAAAGATTTTTTTTTGAAAGTACATATTCATTTTATCATAATAATTCCTATGTTGTCCTGTGAAATATGTATATTAAAATAATGGGTAAAACCTATAATTATAACAAAATAACAGTTTATTAAAAGGGGTGTATGGGGTGTTCAGGGAGGGGTAGTATCTCTGGTATAGAGGGCTTGTCGTGCCCTTCTAGGGCAGCTCTCCAGCCTCTGACACCCAGTTTGTGGCTCCTAGTAGCTGCTAGCATGCGACAGCGGCCACACCCCAGGCAACAGCTTTGTTGCCTGTGATGGTAGCCATCCGGTCATCGACCCCACCAGGGCTTTGCTTACCCAGCATGTGAAGACTACTTCGGCTGAACAGACAGAAGAAACCAATAAGAAGGTTCAACGGCTGAGAGGGCGACACAGCAAAGCACTGTGGAGTGCTTAGGGCGTGTTGGAGCACAAAGGACAACATGGCCATCCAATGCAGCTGAGGAAGTCTCCAGGTGTAACGATTTTTCGTGCCACTGGACCCAGGCTTCCAACGCCGAGAGAGTGGGACTGTCTATGCAACGACTTTTCCACTTAAATCTCCAGCACAAGTGTCTTTGTGCACACTCATCTATACACCACAGATGAAAACACACAAAGACAATCGTCATCCTCGGTTACCGAGAGACTACGACTACATATTCTGCCATCCATTGACAGTGGTCTCCTTATTGTGCCTTAAATAAGAAACTTCACCTCCCAGCCCTGTTCGTTTTCCCTGGCTGACGGGCATGCTTGGACTTTTCTTCTCCTTCAGCTCTATCCTTTGGTTTCCCCGGCTTCCTTCAAGTCTAACATCGGAAGCCTTTTTCTTTCTCCATTAATGCTAGTGTCTTCCCTCTGGTGATTATCTCTAAATGTCTCCGGTCTATATCTTGTTGATACATAGCTGTTTGTGCAGAGTCCCCCATTAGCCTGGGAGCTCCTTGAGGGCAAGAACTGTCTAATACCTTTCCTTGTATCCCTACTGTTTAACCTAGTGCCTGGCACACATAGTCAGTAGGTAATAAATTCTGACTGACTCACTGCAATCCACCTTTCATTTAGAGCCCAAAGTGACCCTCCTAAAGCATAGGTCTGTCCATGTCACTCTTTAATAAACCTCAATGGATCCCTATTACTTCTTCTTTATATATTTTTTAAACCCTCACCTTCCATCTTAGATCCAATACAGTGTTTTGATTCCAAGGCAGAAGAGTAGTAAGGTCTAAGCAATGAGGCTTAAGTGACTTGCCTGGGGTCACATATCTAGGAAGTATCTGAGACCAGATTTGAACCCAGGACCTCCTGTTTCTAGGCCTGACTGTCTATCCACTGAGCCACTTAGTTATCCCTGAGGATAATGCTTATAAAAAGCACATAGTGCAATGCCAGACACATAGTAGCCATTATATGAATTCTTCCCTTCCTTTCCCCTCCAGGTCTTACTGATACTAAATCCAGCACTCTGGTTCCACCACACTATACTGCTTGTCAGGTTAGAGCTCATTCCTGTGCTAAGCCCTGTGTGGGACATAGAAATGAATAAGATGCCATCTACTCAGCAGTTTTGCTACTCCTAAAAGTAGATCAAGATTGGGCTTTGCTCCAGTGCTTCTCACCTTTTCTATCTGCCCCCTAAAATCCTACAAGGAAGCCTTATCCATTAAAACAGTGGTTCTCCACCTTTCTAATGCTGTGACCCCGCAGTACAGTTCCTCATGTTGCGGTGACCCCAAACCAAAAATTATTTTTGTGGCTTCTTCAAAACTGTAATTTTGCTACAGTTATGATTCAGAATGTAAATACGTGATATGCATGATGTATTCTCATTGCTACAAATTGAGAGGTTGAGAACCGCTGCATTAAAAGAAAGTAAAGATCAGGAAGACAGAGACAAAGAATAGGATTCAGAGTTCCTTTAATGTAAATGGAGCAAGGGGTAAGCTAGGTTGGTTCAGTGGATTGAGAGCCAGGCACAGAGACGGGATGTTCTAAATTAAAACTTGACCATAGACATTTCCCAGCTGTGTGACCCTGGGCAAGTCATTTAACCCCCACTGCCTAGCCCTTACCATTCTTCTTCCTTGGAATTGAGATACAGTATTAATTCTAAGACAGAAGGAAAGGGTTTTAAGAAAACATTGGATGGATGGATGGATGGATGGATGGATGGATGGATGGATGGATGGATGGATGGAAGAGTGAGTGGATGGATGGGTGGGTGGATGTGTGGATGGATGTATGGATGGATGTATGGATGGGTGGATGGGTGGATGGGGAAGTGGATGGATGGATGGAAGAGTGAGTGGATGGATGGGCAGATGGGTGGGTGGATGGTAGATGTGTGGATGGATGTATGGATGGGGAAGTGGATGGATGGGTGGATGGATGGGGGCATGGGGGGATGGATAGGTGGGTGAGTGGGTGGGTAGGTGGGTGGATGGATGGATGGAGCAAGTAACCTCCCACTCACAAATTATCATTATAAGAGAAAAGCTCCTCTGAAATATGCACAGTCATAGTCTTTAAAGAATTGCCTAGTAGTTCTTCTCAATAGCTTATTCATTTGCTAAGTAATTATTAACCTAGTCCCAGACACTATGCTGTATCCACATGAAACAATATTAGGCAATTGGTACCAGTAGTAGTAGTCTCTCGGTAACCGAGGATGACGATGGTCTTTGTGCGTTTTCATCTATGGTGTATAGATGAGTGTGCACAAAAACACTTGTGCATGAAGGATATTTAAGTGGAAAAGTCGATGCACAGAGACAGTCCCACTCTCTCGGTGTTGGAAGCCTGGGTCCAGTGGCACGAAAAATCGTTACACCTGGAGACTTCCTCAGCTGCATTGGATGGCCGTGTTGTCCTTTGTGCTCCAACACGCCCTAAGCACTCCACAGTGCCTTGCTGAGTCGCCCTCTCAGCCGTTGAACCTTCTTATTGGTTTCTTCCATCTGTTCAGCCGAAGCAGTCTTCACATGCTGGGAGAGCAAAGCCCTGGTTCACCAGGGGTCGATGACCTGATGGCTACCCTCACAAGGTTTAGTCGGCCTGTTGAAGCCGTTGCTCGGGGTGTGGCCGCTGCCACATGCTAGCAGCTACTGGGAGCCACAAGTGAGAGCTGGGTGTCAGGTAGGGGTCAGAGGCTGGAGAGCTGCCCTAGGAGGGCATGACAAGCCCTCCATACCAGAGATACTACCCCTCCCTGAGCACCCCATACACCCCTGGTACCAGTAATACAAATCCCAAAGGTAAAGAGTCCCCATCCTCTAGGAGCATATGGAGTACAGTTCATTAGAGATTACTAACTGCAAGATATATAAATGTATAAATTAGATGTTATATTAAATATTAAATTTATATAAATATATACACACAGTAATTGGGATAGGGAAATGGGAGGTAGAGAGCATTGCAGACAACCATAAAAGACCTACAAAGATTTTGCTATTGTTGTTTTTTCATTGTTCTATCATTTTCAGTTGTATCTAACTCTTCATGACCCCATTTGGGGTTTTCTTGGTAGAGACACTAGAAAGGTTTGCTATTTCCTTCACCAGCTTATTTGCAGGTGAGGAGACTGAGGCAAACAGGATTAAGTGACTTGCCCAGGGTTACACAGCAAGTAAGTATCTGTGACCAGATATGAACTCATGTTATTCCCTTTTTACAGATAGGCAAACTATTTGACTTTTTCTGAATACCTCCTAGGATTTCTTGGCATCTTTTATTCAGGATAAATATCCTTCTGCTGGGCCCCATTTCCACCTCTTCAATTACAACCTATCCTTCAAAGCCTACTTCTGTTGCTAATTGCTTCATCAAACTTTGTCCCATCCTTTCCCATGATCTCTGCCTCTTATGAGCTACCATAGTGCTTTATCTATGCTTTTGTCATTGCAGCTATCCCAGTCTATCTGGCATAATGCTATTTATTATTCTTCATTTTACAGTTGAGGAGACTGAGGCAGCTAGAGGTGAAATGACAAGTAGCATCTGAGATAAAATTTTAACTCAGACCTCTGCGATTCCAGGTCCAACCCATAATCCACTGCACAACCTAGCTAGCCACAAAATTCTGGTCAACATCCAGAATTCATACATTTTGAATTCTGAGCTGCTTGTTCTCTGCACACATTCCCTTTCCCACTCTTGGTAGTAATTTACTGTACTGTAATTAGTATGCTGGTAATTACACCATTAGTAATTTGGCATGGGAAAGCCCAATAGGAGATAGATAAAAAGGAATGTTTATGGCTGTGAGTTTACAAATGACAAGTTTTCAAAGCTCTAAACATTCATTAAAAGCATTTGTGGTACTCCGGAAAAAAATGCCAGCATATCTATTCATTATTATGTTCTTCTGTTAAGGGGTCAAGTATTTTCCAACCTGGGAAAAAAAGCCTCATGTATAAATCAAGGAAGCTATTCATAGAGCCCAGGCATCTTAGGGAAATTAGACATTATCTAACTCCCAAATTTCTGTAATCATCTTTTCTTATCCATAGTAAGGTTCTTATATACTAATAGTCATTCATTCTAAATACAGAATGAAAAGTTACATTTTTACATTGATTTTTTAAACCCTTTCCTTCTGACTTAGAATCAATACTGGGAATTGGTTCCAAGGCAGAAAAGTGGTAAGAGCTAGGCAGTGGGGGGTTAAGTGACTTGTCCAGGGTCACATAGCTAGGAAGTGTCTGTTTGGCATTGATTTTTTAAAAAATCTATCCCTCCCACCACCTCCCATTGAACAACAGTAAAATGAAAAAATAAAATTCTCATTGGCACATATAGATTAGCAAAGCAAAATCCCACATTGTCCATGCCCAAAAATGTATGCCTTTCTCTTTATCTTAAGTTCATCATTTCTCTGACAGGAGGGGGATGACACATTTCATCTTCAGTCTCTGGGATCAGTTTATTGCTGATCAGAATTCTAAAGTCTTTCAAATTTGTTTTTCTCTATAATATTGTTATCTTTGAATAAATTGTTCTAGCTCTCACTTTGCATCCTTTCATAGAGATCTAAATTATCCATTTCATTATTTCTTGTGGCACAATAATATCCTATTATATTCATAGACTATAAATTGGTTGGCCATTGCCCAATAGGAGGACTTCTCCTGAATTTCCAGTTTGGGGGGCTACCATGAAAAGAGCCGCTATAAGGTTGTTTTTTTGTTTTGTTTTTATTTTGGTAAGCACAGTCCAATTCTTTTATCTCTTTGCATAATGGCCTAATAACATAGCAGAGTAACTTTGGAGGCATAGCTCTAAATGGCTTTCCAGAATGGTTGAACCAATCCATATTTCCACTAACAATGTATTAATGTGCCTGTTTTTGTGCAGCCCCCTCAACATTTGTCATTTTCTTCTTCTGTCATTATCTGCCTTGTGGGTGTGAGATAGAAGCTCAGTTGTTTTAATTTATACTTCTCTAATTATCATGGGGAGGCCAGGTGGTGCAGTGGATAGAGCACCAGGCCTGGAATCAGAAAGGCTTGAGTTCTCTGAGTTTAAATCCATCCTCAGACACTTACTGTGTAACCCGGGGCAAGTGATTTAATGTTGTTTGCTTCAATTTCCTCATCTGTGTAATGATCTCCTGGAGAAGAAAATGGCACACCACACCAGTGTCTTTGCCAAGAAAGCCCCAAATGGAGTCCCAAAGAGTAGAACATGACTTAAAACAACTGAACAACAACTATAAATTATTAGTGATTTTGATCATTTTCCCAAATAGTTGTTGATAGCTTGTGTATCTTCTGGCCAATTATCTGTGGGGGGAATGGCTCTTACCAAAAAAAGCCCTAAACACTCTTAAAAATCTGAATCCATTCCCTACATCCCTTGGGTAGGAGGCCTTTATCAGAGAAACTCGATGCAAAGATCCCCGTGCCATTTACCAGTTTCTCTTCTAATTTAAACTATTACATTAGCTTGTTAGTGCAAAAACACTTTAATTTTATATCATCAGAATTGTCCATTTCATTCTGTGCTTGTTTGATATGAACTCTCGGCCTCTCCATTGATCTGAAAGCCTAAACTCTTCTTTGTGCTCTCTAATTTGTTTGTGATTTGATCTTTTATGTCTGGGGCACGTATTCCTTTGGAACTTAACTTGGTATATGGTGTGAGCTGTTCGTCTAAACCAGACCATGACCCAGTTTTCCTAGTAGTTTCTGTCAGATAGTGAGTTCCTGCCCCAATAACTGGAGGATTTAGGTTTAACAAACTCTGCGCTACTGTGTTTATTGGCTTCTGTATGTTGGGTATACAATCTGTTCCACTAATTAACTTGGCTATTTTTAACCAGCTTTACTGATTAATGCATTGTAGTATGGTCTGAGATCTTGTACTGATAGAATTCCCTCCTTCCCATGTTTTTTATTGCTCTGAAGATTCTTTACCTTTTGTTCCTTGATGTGAATTTCATTATGATTTTTACTACTTCTATAAAATTTTGCTTTGATAGTTTAATTATAGCAGTGAATATGTAAATTGATGTAAATAACATCGTAATCTTTATTGCATTGGGTTGACATACTCTTGAGCAAAAATGTTTCTCTAATTATTAGACCAGCTTTTATTTCTGCAAAGAGTGTTTCATAATTGGATTCACATAGCTCCTGAATACATCTTGATAACTATATTCCCAAATATTTTATACCAGCTATGGTTACTTTGAATGGAATTTTAATTTCCAATTCTTCCTGTTGGGTTTTTGATAGCATACAGAAATTCTGGCTTATTTTATTCTGAATCTTGCAACTTTGCTAGATATCTTAATTTTTTCAATAAATTTTATTTGACTCAAGAGTTTTTAAAAACAATTCATTATATTATCTGCAAAAAGTGATCATTTTGTTTCTTCTTGGCCTATTTTATTCTGTTTATTTCTCTTTCTTGTCATAGCTAGCATTTTTAGCATTATGTTCAATAGCAATATTATCACCATGGACATCCTTGCTTTTATCCTGCCCCAATCTTAACAAAAAGGCCTCCCTAACTTTTCTTCTATAATATTTACTCTTGAATTTAGATAGATAATATTGTATTAAGAAAAGGCCCTATGCTTTCCAGAGAAGATAATATGTAGCTTCCTTAGAGTACCAGTATAAAAATAATTTTGCAAAAATCAATAGTGTATCTGCATAGCAATAATAAAATCCAAGAGAAAATAATAAAGTTCTTTTCAAAAATGTCCCAAATTTCTGGGAGTCACTCTACCAAGTCATAACTCCATACCTACAAAAATAGAATTACAAAACTCTCTGTGAGGAAATAAAAAGAAGCTTAAAAACAAATGAAGCACTATTCAGTGCTCATGGTTGGGTCCCATCAGCATAAGAATGACAATACTATTAAAACTTATTTCCTGCTGTGTCAATAAAACTACCAAAGGGAAGCTGTATAGAATTAGGCAAAATAATAACAAAATTCCTTTTAAGAAACAAATCAGAGAAGATAATAGTGAAGAAGCTGAATTGAAAGGGCAATGGCACTTCCAAATATCAGATTATACAATAAAGCAGTAATTAACAAAATTATTAAGTATTGATTAAAAAATTAAAAAGTAGATCAGTAGAAAAGACTAAATTATGAAGAATCAGAAACAATTGAAGTCAATAACCCAGTATTCATTAAACCTTAGTATATTTACAGCTTAATCACATACTCCAGTGGTCACACCCTTTGATCTGTATAACTCTAACAAGTATTTAATCTAGGTTTCTTGAAATTCCTCTGCCAACATCTCCTTTAATTTCATGTCTCTCTATGTCTTAGGCCACCTAAACACATTTCTCATCCTTTCTGGGAACTCCACTCCCACCAGCTCACAGGACAATCCTAGGCAAGCTCCATTTTCCCTTCCTCCCAGGCTTATGACCTTATGGTTGACCAATCCAATTCTACACTATCCTCTACTCTGGAATTCCTTGCTTTCTTGTCCTATCCCTTAATTCCAACATCACTCTCTTCTACTCCCAACCATATGCTATAAAACAAAGCAAGAAGAAGTTACGAGATGGCTACAAACATGTTATCCAGCCTTCCCTTGGCCCATACCAAACCATTCCTTTTATCATCCACTAATTGATTCTGGTAAACTCTCCATGCCAGCTGTTCCCAGGGATCCCTTATCTTGTCAGGTGGATTCCCGTTTGAACCCCTCACCAACACACACACACACACACACACACACACACACACACACACACACACACACACACTTCTCAGCAGAGGAAACAAACCTCATAATTTACATTAAAAATTGAGACCATTCTCTATGAACTCCCTTTCCCACTTACATCATTACCATTATCATTGTCCCCTCCTTTCCTTCGTTCTTTGAGATATAAGTGGTCCTTCTCCTTGCCAAGGCCAATCCTTACACATGGACAAAGTTCCATTCGCATCTTCCCCCACAGCCATCTCATCTTTCTCCCTAATCTTCTGTTCCTCCCTATCTGTTATTTCCTTGTCTTCTGCCTGCATACATCCCCAGGTCTTCCCTGTCCTTGAAATGCCCTCACTTGATCCTACCATCCCCTCCAGCTGTTGCCCTTTACCTTTCCACTTCTCTCTACTCTGATTCAGGCTCTCATCACCTCTCACCTGGGACTGTTGTAGGAGTCTTTGTACCTCCGGTACCCAACACGGTGCCAGGCACTTAGAAGGCATTTATGAAACACTTGTGAAATGAATTATAAAATGATTACATGCAGGATTTACAGAGCACATGAAATTTACAAAGTGTGTTTCTCACAATAGTGCAAGTAGTTATTATCCCCATTTTATAGATGAGGAGCCTGAGGCCTAGAAAAATGGGGCAATCATTTCACCAGGGTCACATAGCTAACTGTTGGAGCCAGGAGTCAAAGCAGGGTCTCCTTACTACAAGTCTAGCCTTCTTTCCACTACGTTTTGTTGTAATGAATTCCTTGATGGAAGGCGAGTGATAGCAACTAAGAAATAAGCTCTTTTCATTTAAATCCCTTTGGTCTCAGAATAAACGGTACACTTTGTCTGGCTCAGTATTTATAGTAAAGCCTCTTATCCTTTGTCAGTAAATCTCTATTGAAAGTCTGGAAGCAAAATTAATTCAAAGCTAACTCTTCTTTGAAGCCAGATTTCAGCAATGCCACCAACTGAGGCCTTTCATTTTATTTTAGGATAGTTTTTTTTTAGTTTTATTGAAGGTTATTTGATTTTATATTAGTCACTTCTGAAGAGAGCCTCTCTGCCCTACTCACCACACACATCCAGTAAAGCAAAAATAATTGACACATAAACCTCATCTCACAGTGTATGAAACAGTCATCAGCCCTAGTATCACACGTTTCCTACCCAAAGGAAGGAGGCTCATTTCTTCATCTTTGGGACCAAGACTGGTCATTATAATTACCTAGTATTCAACTTCAATTTAGTGTTCTTTTTGTTTATATTAAAAAAAAACAACAGCAACAAATCACCTCCTGTCTTAGAATCAATACTGTGTATTGGTTCCAAGGCAGAAGAGTTGTAAGGGCTAGGCAATGGGGGTTAAGTGACTTGCCCAGGGTCACACAGCTAGGAAGTGTCTGAGGTCATATTTGAACCCAGGACCTCCTATCTCTACACCTGAGTCATCTAGCTGCCCCCTCTTGTTTATATTGTTATAGTCATTGTATAAGTTATTTTCCTGGTTTTTACCTCATTGTACATCAATTCATGCAACTCATATTTATTCGATTTCCTCATTTTTGCCTTTTCTTGGAATTCAATAATGTTCTGCTACCTTCATGTACCACAGTTGTTTAGCCATTCCTCAGATATAGCATCGTACCTTGGGTAAGGAATTATGCTTAGCCCTGAGAATACAAAGTAAGGGGGAAAAACCAGTCCCTACCCTCAAACAGCATTCATTCAAATGAAGGAGACATGTAAATGACTAAAAAATAAGACATGTACACAGTATATTAAGATAATCTCAAACAAGTCAGGGGTGAGGGCAATATTCAAGCTGGATCTTGAAGGAAGCCAGGGTGAGGGGATAGAGTATCCCATACTTGGGAGACATCATGGAGAAGGGAGATGGACTGGAGGATCATACATTTCAATCAATCCACAAGTACTTAAGTATTTAATATGCATGCTAAGCCCTGGGAATATAAAGAAAAAGCAAAAACAGCTCCTGCTCTCAAGGAGTTTCCATTCTAATGCTAGCAAGAGCATACAGAAATCAGGACACAAAATGGGACCTTTCTGTACAAAAATATTTATAGCTGCGCCTTTTGTGGTGGCAAATAAATGGAAATTAAAAGTATGTCCCTCAATAGGGGAATGGCTGAACAAATTGTGGTACATGGTGGTGACGAAATACTGTTGTGCCATAAGAAATGATGAACTGGATGGTTTCAGAAAGAGCTGGAAAAATGTACATGAACTGATGCAGAGTGAAATAAGCATAACTAGGAGAACCTTATACACAGTAACTAAAATATTGTGGAAAGATCGAATGTGATAGACTTTGCTACTAAAAGCAGTACAAAGATCCAGGATAATTCAGAGGGACTTATGAAAAAGAATACTATCCATCTCCAGAGAAAGAACTGTTGGAGTAGAAATGCAGATGAAAACAAACAAAAAACAACAACAAAAGAAATCAGAACATATAGGATAAACATATAGGATAAACACCAGATGGGTGGATTATAACCTTAAGGGTAGATGTTACTAACAGAAAGGTGTAACAGTTGAAATTCAACTGTTATGATTAAAATTTAGGGGAACTGAGGCAGGTAGAAATTAGTGTCCCTCTGCAAGGAGTATTATATTTTTATGAGCTTTATTAAAGGTTAAGGATTAAAGAAAATACAGAATAAGAAAGCACATGTCTAGGCCCAGAGAGGCCTAGACAACCTCACCTACATCATGAAAGAGACAAGTCTGCTGGGAAGTGGAAGTAGGAAAAAGAGCTTCAGTAGGCAGAGAACTCCTTTAAATAATAATTTGTGATCTTGCCCAGGTGAGAATTCAGTGTGATTACAAAGCATTCTGGGAAGTGAGCAAGGACTTCTGGGGACGGGAGTCTCCATTTTTATAAAGGCTAGGGAAGGACTCCTGGAGTCCTTGGGGAAGGCAGGAAGAAAACATGCATTTATTCAGTGCCTACTTTGTGCCAGAGCAGAGCACTTTGTAAAATATGATCTCATTTGATCCTCACAACAACCCTGGGAGATAGGTGCTGTTATCATCCCCCTGGCCTTTTTACAGATGAGAAAACAAAGGTGCAGGGAGCTTAAGTGAATTGCATACACAGCTAGTAAGTGTCTGAGATCATATTTGAACTTGGGCCTCCCTGATTTGATTTGAGTCTTAAAAGGAACCAGGGATTTTAAAAGTGTGAATTGGAGAGCGAGAGCATTCCAGGCATAGAGGACAGCTGGTACAAGGGAGTACAAGGAGTCAGAGACAGGAGATGGAAGGTCTTGTTTGAGTAACAGCAAATTGGTCAAGATGGCTAAGCTGCAGATTGTGTGTAGTAGAGCCAAATGGAAGGTAGGAAGGGTCTCGATTATCAAGAATTTTAATGGCCGAATAAATGACTTTATATTTCATCCTAGAAATAACAAGGTGTCCCTGGAGGTCTTTGAATTGGGAAAGGGGTGGAAAATATGGTCAGACAGAGAATGAAAGGACTCTGGAGTTCATATAGTCCAGCCCTCTCTTTTTACTGATGGGAAAATTGATGTAAGAAGGGGCTGAGCAACTGTCCCTTAGGCACAGGTAGCAAACGGCAAAGGCAGAATTTGAACTCCAAAGCTACTTTACCACTTTAAGTACCCCATTTTGTTTATAAACCTTTAAAATAGTTGTATAAGATAATAAAAATAAAAATGTTGATAATGAATTGTTTTCTAGAATGGTTAGACTAATTCACATATCCACCAGCATCATATTAATATAATTATCTTCTTACTTACTAGAGTTCCTCCAACATTTCTATCTTTTTCCATCTTTGTGAATTTGCTGGGTGTGAGGTGAGGGCTCAGAGTTAGCTTGATTTGCCTTTCTCTTCTTATTAGTCATTTGGAGCAGTCCTTCACTTAGTTGCTCATGGTTTACAATTCTTTTGAGAATTGTTTGTAGTTTCCTTGGCATGAGCCTCTATAGTAAGAACTCTGAACTGGTTCCTCTATTTTCCCATGGCATGGTCTCCTGTCTTCTCATTAGCCTGAAGAAGAAAATATTTGGAAGTGGGAGTGATAGCTGTGTCCACATAGTATAAAAAATTGTCCTGTGGAAGAAGGATTTACCTTGTTCTACTGAGCCCCAAGAGACAGAATTAGATACAATGGGTGTGAGTTGCAGAGAGGAATTTTGGGATTTGATGAAAGTATTTTCAGTCATTAGAATGTCCAGAAATAGAATGAGCTGCCTGCCAGGTACTGGATACCTTTTCATTGATGTCTCCATGTGGAATCCGGAATCTCTACTTGAGGGATATGGCATAGAAGGATTTCTCTTTAGATGTAGGTTGGACTAAGTGGCACCTGAGGTCTCTCCCAGATCTGAGTTTCCATTTCCCATTGGCTTTTACAAGAAAGCACATCTAAAAGAAAAAATTCACCAGTCTCCTCAAATGCAACGAGAGGGATTATCCCGTGATTTATAAAGATAATTTTGTTTAGTGATTGCTTGGTTTTGTTCCCAGGATCCTAAAGAGACAGGAAAGGAAGAATTTAAGAAGGGAGTGAGAAAGAAAGGAAAACTTTTGAATAAGCATCAAATTTCAGAATTTTGGAAGTGGAAGAAACCCTCAATGGCTATTTGGCTCAACCACAGTTACCTTTACAGCATCCCTTCTGTAGGTGTTGAAGGATGTTGAATAGTTGATTTCTATTTTGAAACAAGTTGAACTAGATAAACTGAGAGATTCCTTTTAACTGAAATTCTGTAATATCTGGGGTGACATGCTCCAACTACCCCCAGTAACTGGTCAGTCTAGTTATACTGTTCTTTGTTGCTCCCTAATTAGGAAGTGGATGAATTTTCAACTGTCACTTTTCAAGGTTCCCCAGGGGTTTTGCTGATATCTGCCATGTTTACTGATGCAGAACAATTATGCTAATTTTGTTGTTTAGACAGCAATTATGAAATTCTTTATGAAATAATTATTAGCAAGCAAGTTTTTTTCCAACCTTATATGACACCATTCTACAAAAATATTGCTTTCTGCTATCAATCTTTGTTAATTGGTGCTGAGGTATATCTTTTTATATTTATTTACAATAAATATTCTGTGTTTTATTATTATTATATAGTCTTATATTGTATATTAGAATATATTATGTTATTGTAATAAATATGTTATTTGATACAGTGGCAGCAGCCAGGTATAATAGTCAAGATCAGAGTGAACAGTATTCCAACATTCAGTGGGAGATAGATAGATGGGTAGCATGACTTTTTCTAGAGTTCTTGCCTATTCTCCTCACCCTGATCAGTGATGGGTTAGCAGCAGTCAAGACAAGGTCACAGGTTCTTGCCAGTAGCCAGGTAACTGAAATTGAAGATGGGCCAATGCTGCTAGAGATCCAGTTTATACCAGATCCCATGTTCCAGTCTTCTTGGTTATGAATGAGCCAAGACCCCAATGCCAGAGTTATTTTGATTACCAATTCTAAAGGACTTGTGAAGAACATACCCTATAGGAATTGTCCAAGGATCAGAATAAAGAAAATGTTTAGGTAAAAGGGGCAAGTGGAGTATATTCCAATGTCCATTACTGTGCAGGTACAGATTGGTGAAGTAGAGGAAAGAACAGAATTTTTGTTTTTTAAAAAAATACCCTCTGGCGGTCATCAAAACAATTTGGTACTGGCTAAGAGACAGAAAGGAGGATCAGTGGAATAGACTGGGGGCAAGCAACCTCAGCAAGACAGTATATGACAAACCCAAAGATCCCAGCTTTTGGGACAAAAATCCACTATTTCATAAAAACTGTTGGGAAAATTGGAGGACAGTGTGGGAAAGATTAGGCTTAGATCAACACCTCACACCCTACACCAAGATAAATTCAAAATGGATGAATGACTTGAACATAAAGAAAGAAACTATAAGAAAATTAGGCGAACACAGAATAGTATACATGTCAGACCTTTGGGAAGGGAAATACTTCAAAACCAAGCAAGAATTAGAAAGAATTACAAAATGCAAAATAAATAATCTGGATTACATCAAATTAAAAAGTTTTTGTACAAACAAAACCAATGTAACCAAAATCAGAAGGGTAGCAACAAATTGGGAAACAATCTTCATAAAAACCTCTGACAAGGGTTTAATTACTAAAATTTATAAAGAACTAAATCAATTGTACAAAAAATCAAGCCATTCTCCAATTGACAAATGGGCAAGGGACATGAACAGGCAATTCTCAGCCAAAGAAATCAAAACTATTAATAAGCACATGAAAAAGTGCTCTACATCTCTTATAATCAGAGAGATGCAAATCAAAACAACTCTGAGGTATCATCTCACACCTAGCAGATTGGCTAACATGACAGCTATGCAAAGTAATGAATGCTGGAGGGGATGTGGCAAAGTGGGGACATTAATTCATTGCTGGTGGAGTTGTGAATTGATCCAACCATTCTGGAGGGCAATTTGGAACTATGCCCAAAGGGCGATAAAAGACTGTCTGCCCTTTGATCCAGCCATAGCACTGCTGGGCTTGTACCCCAAAGAGATAATGGACAAAAAGACTTGTACAAAAATATTCATAGCTGCGCTCTTTGTGGTGGCCAAAAATTGGAAAATGAGGGGATGCCCCTCAATTGGGGAATGGCTAAACAAATTGTGGTATATGTTGGTGATGGAATATTATTGTGCTAAAAGGAATAATAAAGTGGAGGAATTCCATGTGAACTGGAACAACCTCCAGGAAGTGATGCAGAGCGAAAGGAGCAGAACCAGGAAAACATTGTACACAGAGACTGATACATTGTGGTACAATCGAAGGTGATGGACTTCTCCATAAGTATCAATGCAATTTCCCTGAACAATCTGCAGGGATCTAAAAAAAAAAAATACTACCCACAAGCAGAGGATAAACTGTGGGAGTAAAAACACCGCTGAAAAGCAACTGCTCGACCACAGGGTTGGAGGAGATAAGACTGAGGAGAGACTCTAAATGAACACTATAATGCAAACTCCAACAACAGGGAAATGGGTTCGAGTCAAGAACACATGTGATAACCAGTGGAATCATGCGTCGGCTATGGGAGAGGGAAAGGCGGGGGGGGGGGGGGGGGGGGGGGGAGGGGAGGAAAAGAAAACGATCTTTGTTTCCAGTGAATAATGTATGAAAACGACCAAATAAAATAATATTAAAATTAAAAAAAAAAAAAATACCCTCTGGAGGGCCAGACGTCTGTCTTACATCATTCGTCATCTGAGCAGCAACTGGCCGAACGAAGTCTTGGTTACATGCATCTATTTATTGCTGTCCTTCAAGATGTTTCTAGCCTGTTATTCTGGTTGGCTTCGGGTAATAGAACATGACCCTGTTGTGGAAAAAAAAATACCCTCTGTTTTCAGAGAGGGGTGGAATACACACTATAGCTTCAACCCATTGTGTTTCAAGGTTTCTACAGAAGACCAATGGCTCACCTCAACCTCTCCTTTCTCTGCTGTAGCCCTGCCTTCCTTTCATTTCTTCAATCTATTGCTATCTTTGTGTTACTGATGGGCTGAGGATGTCATCCCCTTGATTCTTCCTTGCAGTCTGCTCTCCCAAAGGCTGTGTCTCTTTTAAAAATCACAGTGTGACTAAAATACCCTTCCTAGCTCTAAGATCTCAAAGGGTTGTGAGGCAATGCTCTGAATGATAGGCTCTCTATCTTTTCACACCCCCACTAAATATCTTTTAAAAATATTCTTCTCATTAAAGAATCAGTTTTTAGACCATCTTTATCTATTCACTTAGCTTCTGATTCTCTTCCTGAAGCAATTTATTTAAAATACTGAATAGGATTAAGAGGTAAGTAGAGTCATGAAACATGCCCATAAAGATCTCCCTTCCTCCTGACATTAATCCTTTCATTGGATATCATTGAATAGAGTTGTTAAACAGCCATGGATCTACCTCACTCACCTATCCTTTAGCTTTCATTCCTCCATTTTGTTTAAAAAAGATAACAAATTATTTTGTCTTGTAGTTTAGCTTGAATCAGAAATCAATGTAATTTTAGCATAGCCCTACCTTATAGACCTACTAGCCATATGAGAAAAGGAAATAAAATTAATTTGGCATGATCTAATCTTAGTAAACATTTGTTCACTCTTAGTGAACGCTGCTTTTTACTACCTGCTCACAACTGATTTAATAATCCATTCTAGAATTTTGCCTGAGATTGACTTCAAGTTTAAGAATATATAATTTCCAATATCCATTTGTTCTCTGTTTTAAAAAAATCAAGACCTTTGCTCTTATCCGGTCTTCTGATATTTCTGCTCACTATAATTTTTTCAGTTATTGAAAATGATCTCTCATTATATCTTCAAATTAGCTGGCTAGTTAGATGTGGTAAAATTAATGTGAAACTTGCATTTCAAATGGCTTAATATTCTCTTGCCATCACCACAGCTCCCATGGTCTTCAGTTCTCTATAACCAGGTTTGCTCTGTCCATCCCCATTTGTACATTTTTGTCTTTGATGGAAAAAAAAAAAAGATCATTAAGTAGTTCAACTTTCTACCTTCTGTCTATTGATCTTCTATTGTCTTCCTCAAGAAGTAGGACTCTGCTTTTTCTTGTGAGCTCCTTTTCCCTCTAACCTTAACTCATTCTGGGCTTAGCATTATTGACATTCTTACAAGTCAGTACCCTTCAGTATTGGTCCTTCTTTGACCTTCCTTCCATCCTTTATTTTTTCGATCTCAGCTTGTGAGCTTTCTATTGCAATTCTTAATCACATGCAGAATTCCATATCCCTTTGAAGTACCAGATATATCCAGCAGTGGCCCTGGCCAAGTGAATTTCAGACCTCCAGTTTCTTCCTCCCATCTTTTATCCATATCCTTTTAAAATCAGAACTTAACCAACACCTCTTTGTGCCATTCCATTGACTCTTTAGCTGTTTCATATTTTACTCCTTCCTGAGATCATTTGTGATTATATAATTAAAATTTTGATGCTAAATATGTCCCATTCCTCTTTAACAATGTCTCCCCAAATCTCTGGCTCTGATCTGTCAAAATGTTTAAAAATATAATTTCATAAAGTCAAGTACACAATTCTGGGTGTTCATAATGTGTCTTTCTTTGGCTATAATGAATTCTAAGGTAACAGTCATTTTCACAAAGGCTCCTGGTATTTCAGGTCACCAACTGATTCCTCTTTGTTATTTGTTATATAAGAAGAAATATTGAAGGGTACACAAGCCAATAAAATAATTTTGTTACTTATTACACTCACCATACATTTATGTGGGTTTGTTTCTTTAAAAAACTCACTGTCCATGACAAGTTCACATTTCTCTTTCTTTGTTCTTTGTATACTGAAGTGTATGTGACTAATGATTAAATTCGCAATTTAAAAACCTCAAAATTTAAAAAATAAAATGATGAGGTTAGAATTGATAGTTCCCAAGACCTTTTTTTAACTGAAATTCTATGGCTACATTCAATAAAATTATTGTTTACCCAGTCACTTAAGCAAATTTCAATTCCTTAGGGAAACCTCAGAAGTCTGAAAAGCATTAGAAAGATCAATAAATCCTTGGATCATCAAAGGAAATGTGACATGTTGGACTCCAGCACTTGAAATAGAATTTTATTTTTATTTCTATAGAAAATTATGTATGTTGCTGTTTTCACAATAAGGACTGTTGATTTCATCAGCCCTACAGTGTAACTGGAGACTTTACTCATAATTAGAATGACCAATCTCTATAAAAAACATAACTTTTATAACACCAGACCAAAAGGAGTTGAAGAACATAGAATGTTTATCTTAAAGAAGACAGTACTTGAGATGGGAAAAGTTTTCTTTAAATATTTGAAGGATTCTCACCAAAAAAAGAAGAGCAAGCTTATTTTACTTGATCTCAGAGAGTAGATCTTTCCCCCAAAGGAGAAAAGTTGTAGAGTTTAATTTGATGTAAAGAAAAATTTGCTTATAATTTGTTATTCACGAGTAGAATGAGCTTTTTTTGAAAACAACAGGTACACCATTATCACAGGCCTTCCTGTTGGGATCAGCCTAGAGAGGATTGAAGTCTGAAACAGATGGCCTCTGAGGTTCCTTTTAATTCTAAGAACCTGACCCTGCCTCTTGTTAGCATTATGGCCTTGGGCAAATGAGGTAACTTCTTTGAGCTTCATTTCTCTCTCAATATTTTAGCATTAACTTATAATTCCATCCACTGGGGTTCTTTTCCACTAGCCCCAATCACTGATGTTGGTTTGATTTTTAGAAGATATTCAAGAATTATATTGGGTCAGAAAAATTCATAGCTAAACTTGGGATGGACTTCTCCAAATTTAGCCAGACTGATCCTCGGATCATGGACAGAGAATCCGTCACCAACGCTTGGCAGAACCTTTAGACATAACTTTTGCCAACTCAGTCTTTCACTGGACCTGAATGCAAAGACTTTCCATCCTCACTGGAGCTTCTAGAACTTGTGTTTCATTGGCACAGCTTTCAAGAACTCGGAATCACTTCCCTGTCGTAGGGATATACCAGTGGAAGAAGGAAATGTAATCACTGGTAACACTGTTTTGGACTAGACCTGACTCAGCTCAGTCTGTCAATTGGAATTGGAATGACAATGATATACTTGTAGACCGTCTAACAGTTAACAAAAGGAAGTATACGTAGCCACAGAAGGAAGAGAAATTCAGGAATGACTCAGGGATTCACGAGTGTACTTTCCTGGCTTCTGAGCTGGCCATGCAAGTTTGCTGGTTGGTAGCCTGAGCAAGAAGGTCTTGCTTCTTCATTTACTTCAGTAGCTTTTGGAAACAATTTTTGGCAATTATTTTCCGACATTTTATGACTCACATTCTCTCTTCCTCCCTCCCCCCATCCCTGCTTAAATAGTAAATAGGTTATATTAAATATATAATATAATATGTAATATATAAAAATAAATATATTAAATATAGGTTACACTCATGCTATCTTACAATACATTTTTTCCATATTGCTCGCCCTTTATAGTTTCTTACTCCATAATAGTATTCCATCACAATCATATATCACAACTTGTTCAACCATTCTCCAATTGTTGGACATCCCCTCCATTTCCAATTCTTTGCCACTAAAAAAAAAGCAGCCATAAATATTTTTGTGCATACGGATCCTTCTTCTTTTTCTTTAATCTCTTTGGGATACAAACCCACTAACAATATTGTTCAGTCCAAGAGTATGCACAGTTCAGTACCTTTTTAGGAAAAAAATAGGCTAGCCTACATGGCAGATAATGTTCCTGCCACACATGCTAAGTCACATTTTTCTTGTTTCCTATATTATTGTAGTGTGAATATTAAATTCCTACTTTAAGTAATGAAGCAAGCAAATTTCCATGTGGGCCAGAAATGAGTGGATAGGAAAGCTCCCCCCCCCCACCGCCAATTTCCACATGAAATTTTATAAACAAGCAATAACCTGACAAAAAGGAGCCTCTGTGGTTTTAGTCCTATTTTCCCTTAATCAAGGTGTCATCTTTGGGGACATATATCTGAGCATAATAATGATTCCGTTCCTGGAGTACTTTAATGCTTACAATCACTTTTTTCTCAACTATCCTGTAAAATGGCTCATGTAAGTAAGCTTCATCTTTCAGAGGAGGAACAGGAGGCTCAGGGAAGTACCATGGCATGCCCAGACTGACAAGGTTAGCAAAGGACAGAGCTCAGGTCTTCCAATTCCCAAAGCAATCATATTACATCATACCACACTGCCTTTTATTTTATTTTAACCCCTAGGGAGACAGTGAAATTTTGCACTAGTCAGTCAGTACACAGCACAAAAGCCAAGTTGTTTTGTGGTTGTTGTTGGCAGAGAACTTAATCAAGACATAAATGTGCACCAAGAAAGTGTAGAACAATAATTTTAATTTTGCTTAGTTTTTGTTCTTGCCCAGTTTAATTTTCATGCCAATTTATGGAGGATATGGGGGGGAGTAGGCTTCATAGTTCTGTACTCCACATAGCCCTGGCAGATTGACTTGAACAAATTTCCCCTCCCAGGAAATGGATTTTATGAGTATAGAGGTTCTCCATAAGGGCTTAAATTGGAGTTACAAGTAATTTCTAACCATAAGTGAAACCATTGTCTGGAGCAGCGTACTTTGAATGAGCACCAGATAGAAGCAGCCAAAAGAAGACTTCACCTTGGCTTGGGCATCCTAACTGGATGGAATGATGGCTGGGCACAGAAGGAGCTATCATTCTGCCCTTACCAGAGGAAATCGTCTGTAACCTAGAATCTGTAATAAAGAGAAGCAGTGTCCAAGATGGGCAACACATTCAGAGAAGGGCAGGAGTGTGACACTGAGCAGAAACAAAGTTCTCAGGGGAAGAACAGAGAATCGAAGCCTCTTGTATACTAGCATCATATCACCAAAAGACATCAGCATCCCCATAAGTATTAGAGGTGTGAGTGGCCTTGACCAGTCCCTTGATCTGTCCCCTCTCCATCTGTGACTCAGCCACATGGATTCCAGGTGTATCTTTCATGTGTGTTACAAGTCCTATGTGTTCTCAGCATCTGTGCCCCCTCTCACTAATGGTATAGAAGAGTATCCCATTTGTATGTGCATATTTCCCTTGGTACTTTATTTGTTGAGCTATTTGATTCAGTGGTTTTGTTGTTGTTTTGAAGTAATGTGTTCTGGATGGCTGGTTTATTGAGATGAATGCATCATTTGGGGGGAGGCTATAGTTTTTAGCATTGACTCACAGAATGCTTTGAATCTAATATCCCACAGGTGGAAAAGGGGTACCTCAGATACTATAAATATTTTGGTGAAAGAAGGTACTCTAGCTTTTTTAGCAAGTGCAATGTGTGTAAAAATTAATAGCATCATAGCATGTCAGAGTCTGAAGGCACCTCAGAGACCTTCTTAATGCTTTTGCCCCCAAATCGCCCCAACAATATTCTTGTCAAATATGGATGCTAGCTACTCTTAGAGGCAACCTATTCTATTTTTGTCTAGCAAGACTCTCTTTTTTGTGCTGGACAAGGTTGAAAATATCGAAAGTGCACTAGTTTTCAAGTGCTGTCATTGAGACACATAATCTGATGACCATTCAGAATTGAAGATGAGGAATGCAGATAGAATTGATTTGGTAAACATTTTGCATTAAATATTAATTGCTTTCACAAAAACCCTCTTGGATACTTTTGTGCTATAGCTTTAGGTTGGTGGGAAGCCCAAGTTATTTTTACCAAAACAGCAAATACTAGTAATAGGTTAGTAGATTCCCAATTGGGGTTTGGGAATTGGAGGCTATGGTAGAAAGAATAGTAAAACCTGAAGATTAATATTGGAGCATCTGGGAGTTATCTTTTCTCTGAATTTATGCCAAATTATCTGAAGTGAAAATGACCCCAAATTTCCTATGGACAAAAGGCCTGCCTTTTAATACCAACATTATACTAGGATTGCTGTATAGCAGTGAGATGTGAAATTCAATAGGCCCTAAAGAATCAGACATGGATAGGACACAAAGGGCAATGGAAAGGTGCATCGTGGGTGTGGGCAGGCTGTAATATATAACCAGTAAGGAATTTTGAAGAATGGGTGTAAAAGATGTTATCCAATAAATATATGCCAAGAATAGAAACTGGGCCAGTCATGTAGGCTGGGTTGGGGATGATGGGTGGACAGCCAGAGGGCTCCACTGGTACCCTTGCAATGTTATGAGAACATCAAGCCTCTAGCACGTTGGATGGACCCTCTGGACCAAGCATATGGAAGATTTGGGCAAGAGTCGTTGGACCAGATGGTCAGCCATGGGAGGGATTCGATCCCAGTAATTAGGAAAAAATCCTCAGATTGATGAGATTCCACCCATCGGAATATCGGAGAGAATCTAAAGGAATCTTCCTGTTATTAGGAGAGAACATTCCATAAGAATTAGGAGACAACGGTCTGCTGCTAACTTGAGGGACCTTGGGTAACTCGCTTCTGTTCTTGGGCCTTATAATAACATGAAGGAGTTGGATAAAATAGGCTTGAAGATCCTTTCTAGTTCGAAGATTCAGGAATCCACAGCCTGTATCTATAATTTCAATGGTGTACGGCATTGGTGTTGAAATCAAATAGAAATGTAGGATTCCTACAGCCCTTATATTGACTTAGAAAACCACAAATTAGCAATATCTATGTAATATTTTAATTTTTCTTTATTTTGTTAAACATTTCCCCATTACATTTATTTATTTTTTTAAACCCTCACCATCTGTCTTGGAATGTATTGATTCCAAAGTAGAAGAGTGGTAAAGGCTAGGCAGTGGGGGTTAAGTGCCTTGTCCAGGGTCACACAGCTGGGAAGTATCTGAGGCCAGATTTGAACCTAGCCCAATTACATTTAAATCTGGTTTGGAGGGCTGCCCTGAGTTTGATGCTTAATGTAGAGAACTCCTGATGAGGAAATTCTTCTTATGGATAAAGATGGACAGTTTACAATTTAGAGTCTTAGAGACCCGGAGGTTCAATTACTTACCCAGGTTCTCCTAGCCAGTACATATCAGAGGCATAATCTAAAGCCAGGTCCTTTAGATTCTAAGGCTACTTCTCCCACTCTCACATGATGTTTCAGTGACAAGACCACGTCTAGTAAAGATTTAAGGTTCATGTACAAATAACCACAGGATGCAATATTACAACTTAAGGGTATACAGGAAGTATAAAGGAAAGTATGTTTGGTGAGTTCCAAAACATCAGGGAACTCTTGTCCTGAAGAGATAATTTAATTCAGCCTTTGCCTCAGGAGTAACATGTTAGCACATTCAGAGAGATGGGGTAATTAAAAGCAATCCTTGAAATGTTATATAAATGTGTTGTGATTGTTTGGAGTAATAATGATCAGCAGACTAGAAAACAGTTTCTGCCCCAGGACCAAAGAGATCATTGACCTTTAGGTAGAAGATAAAGGCAAGCTGGGCTTGCTATTGGCCAGTGTTTATGCCAATATGGCAGTTGCAAATCTGTATGTGTTGGAAGGAGGAAAGAACAAAAGAAGCAAGTGCATCTTCTCATGGTAAAACATTGTTGTGCTGGGGTCTGGCATTCCGGGAAGTCTTCCTGGTGACTGTGTTCTGTGTGTCCTCCTATTAAATGTGCCTTTGGGAAAGGCTCCCGAGTTATGCTTTGCTGTGATTTGTCTAATTTTGAGACAAATACCTCTTGGAAAAGAGCATTAAAAAGCTACATAAGAACAACTCTATTCAAGTTGTCAAGCAACATTTTGCTTCCAGAGCAATGGAGAAAGGAATTTAAACTTATATGCACTAGGAATGAACAGAAATGAATCTGGAATTCATTACTCCCTGCCAGGCAGAATAATGGATATCAGTGTAATAGTCTCTCTTGATTGATTGGTCAATATAGTAGAAAGAACATTGGTTTGGGAGTCAAAAGAATTTCATTTCAAATACACATTTGGTGAGGAGTAGCTTCTATTGTGTTGAATGAGACACAACTCCCTGAACCACACATTTCTCCTTTAATATAAGGTAAGTTCTATAACATAAGAACATAAGGTTCTCTTTAAGGTCACTTCCAACTCTAAATCTTGTGATTCCAGGTTGTTGTTGCTAAGTCACTTCAGTTGCATTCGACCCATTTAGGGTTTTCTTGGCAAAGATACTAGCATGGTTTATCATTTCCTTCTCCAGCTCATTTGACAAATGAGGAAACTGAGGCAAAGGGTTAAGTGACTTGCCCAGGGTCACACAGCTAGTAAATGTCTGAGAACAGATTTGAACTCAGGAAGATGAGTCTTCTTGATTCCAGACCCACCTATTGGGCAACCTAGCTGCCTATGACACCAGTTAATACTGATTTAATAGTATTACTCTCTTAATCATATAAAGATGTAATTTAGCATCAATTACTAGATGTAAATATTATTCAAACCAGTGACAATGGTCTCTGGGACCATCCTTCCTCCTTTAATTACAACATGTCTCTGATAATCATTTTCCATACATAAGTCAATTTTTTTTTAATTCAAAAAATTTTTAAATGTCCTTATCATCCTAAAATGAATACTATGTTTTGGTTCCAAGTTATAAAAGTGGTAAGAGGTAGGCAATGGTGGTTAAGTGATTGGCCCAGAGTCACACAGCAAGAAGTGTCTGAGTCCAGATTTGATGCCAAGACCTTCCCTCTGGAGGCCTTACTCTCAATACACTGAGCTACCTAGCTGCCCCCTATAAGTCACTGTTGATGAAATTCTGCAACCTTCTCCCACCAATCCAGCCATGCATCTTTCCTTACCCTTTAGGGTATTTGTAATTTTGATTTTTCAAAAATTATACATTGTCCCTTCATTTTTAGCCACATGTCATTGGAATATATCAGTCACAAAGAAATAGATTTTTTTTTTTTTGAAACTTTGCCAGCTTGTAGAAGTTTCCAATTCCGAGGTTTGGTTGTTTCCTTCCTTCCTTCCTTCCTTCCTTCCTTCCTTCCTTCCTTCCTTCCTTCCTTCCTTCCTTCCTTCCTTCCTTCCTCCTTCCTTCCTTCCTTCCTTCCTTCCTTCCTTCCTTCCTTCCTTCCTTCCCTCCTTCTCTCCTTCCTTCCTTCCTCCTTCCGTCCCTCCTTCCCTCCCTCCCTCCCTCCCTCCCTCCCTCCCTCCCTTCCTTTCTTCCTCCCTCTCTCTCTCTCTCTCTCTCTCTCTCTCTCTCTCTCTCTCTCTCTCTCTCTCTCTCTCTCTCTCTCTCTCTCTCTCTCTTTCTTTCTTTCTTTCTTTCTTTCTTTCTTTCTTTCTTTCTTTCTTTCTTTCTTTCTTTCTTTCTTTCCTCTCTCTCCTTCTTCATCCTCCTCCTCCTCATTTGTAGATCCAGTTCATTGGCCATCTGCAGCATTTGCATAAACTCTGCATATGGATAGGCTACTTCAGTGGGTTATAACCTGGGCAACATACAGGAGTTTTTTTCCTTCTGTTTTACTCATATCTACTCCCTCTGCAATTACTCTGGCTCAAGCCCTCATCTCCTGCTCTCCCCTTAACTACTGTAATAGCTTCCTAACTTCACTTCAAGTACACATTCACAGGGTTATTGTGAGAAATCAATGCAATATTATTTGTAAAAAGTGCAACATAAACATGAAGGAGAGAGATGGAGACAGCTGGGTAAAAACTAGATACACATAGAAAGGCTATGAATATTTATACTCGTTTTTAAAGGATGACACGGGGGAAGACTGCCATGGCAATGCAAGTGGTGCCTCCTGCTTGGCAATCTACCAAGATTTGATGGTACACTATTTCCTGGAGAGTTTCGTTTCCATAGTGATAGCCTCTCACTTGAGGTTATTGAGTGAACTGAATACTATAAACCTCAAAATGCTATAGAAATATTAATAATCCCATAATGAGAACAAAAATCAAATATTTGTTGGCAGTTATGAAAGCTTTACATAGTTGTCCAGATTCAAAGAACTTGCTTCTATGAGTGTCACAGTCAGGTCAAGCCAATTCAATTATACACAGAAGAAAAGTGACCTATTGAAGGATAGTGATTTTCCCAAAGCCATATGAGCAGTAAGTAGCAGAGTCAGGATTTGAAGCCAGATCCTGTGACTTAAAATGTAGCCCTTTTTACATTCCTAGTAATTCAGTGTCTGTCCTTACCTTCCTCATAGTGTGCCTGAGGGCGAAATCCTTGAAAATAAGATGAGTAACTATTTACTGAACACATCCTTTGCAGTTCACACATCCTCACTAATGGAAACAACCCAGACTTATCTGCCTTGTAGCACTGCTGAATAAGAAAATCTTAAGTAAATCACTAATGGTATAGTCCATACTTGGATCTGCCTCAGAGGGGACAGAGCAGCTCACCATTAGGAGGAAGGGATTGCCAAAGGGGGAGGGATCTGCCAGGGTGAGAAGGCAGCTAAGAGTAAAGAGAATCTGGGGAAATGGGGACATGAAAGGTGCCCCTTATCTTCCTTCAAAGATCAACTCAGGTGCCATCTCCTTGAAGCAGCCTTTCCTCATCATTACCATTCACTGAATGTTCCTCCTTCTTCAAAATATAGTATTTATCTGTATTACATTTTCTGCGTATTACTTGTGTCTCTTTTGTCATTCAATCATTATCAATTCTTTCCAATCCTTCATGACCCCACTTGCAATTTTCTTGGCAAAGGTACTAGAATGGTGTCCCATTTCCTTCTCCAGCTCATTTTAAATATGAGGAAACTGAGGTAAAGTTGCCTGGGGTCACACAACTAGAAATGTCTGAGGTCCAATTTGAACTCAGGAAAATGTGTCTTCTACATATAGGTGATTAATAAGTCTTTAATGAAATGAAATTAATTTGTGGAGCCTCAGTTTCCCCATCTGTAAAATGAGATTGACCTGGATAATCTCAGAAGGTCCTCCTAACTGTGCTCTAGGAAACCCAACAAAAGTCAAACTCTAGACTGAGCTGTCAATTTTCTGAGGCTAAAGGTTTTGCCCCATCAGTCTCCCCTCTCCTACAGCCAAGCATAGGTCTCCCATGTAGCAGAAATTCAGAAAATGACTGATAAATTCATTGAATGTACTTTTGTGCATGGTAAAAAGAATTCATTGTGTTTCATGGCTCTTAACTTACTTCCCTCCCACCCCACCTTTCTCTCTCTCTCTCTCTCTCTCTCTCTCTCTCTCTCTCTCTCTCTCTCTCACACACACACACACACACTCCGTCACTCTGTCTCTGTCTCTCTCTGTCTCTGTCTCTGTCTCTCTGTCTCTGTCTCTCTCTCTCTCTCTCTCTGTCTCTCTCTCTCTCACACACACACACACATACACACACTCTGTCTCTCTCTGTCTCTGTCTCTCTGTCTCTGTCTGTCTGTCTCTCTCTCTCTCTCTCTTTTCTCTGGCATATTAAAATATATTAGAAGGCAATATGTTGTTGCACCTTTCCAAATCGTGGGAGATGTGTCATGGGTGAGTAGACAGAGCTACTCCCATGGGGCCATCTGCACATTTGGTCTTGTCAGAGTAGAGTCCAAAGACAGCCGGAACATTCTTTCTGCATCAGCAGGTAGCATTTACAGTTGGTGTTCAGTCAAGAATGCTTTTTCAGAGGCTATTTATTATTCATGCACCAAGTAAAAATTCTAAAGCCTTTCTTCTCCATTTATATAGTCAAGGCCTCAAGACATTGGCTTTAGTGTGCCTTCTTTGATTCCTCTTTTGGAAAATGCACTGAACTGACAGAGTGATAATGGTAACATAAAGTATGGTGGGTAAGGAACACAGGCTGCAACCATGATGAATGAAGATAACATTGAGAGAAACTGCCTTTGCATAGTTTAGGGCAGAGTGACAGACCAAGGCGACTAAGGATGCTTTCTTTTGTGTGTGTTTTTAAAACCCATACCTTTTGTATTAGAATCAATGCTGGGTATTGGTTCTAAGGCAGAAGAGTGGTAAGGGCTAGGCAATGGGGGTTAAGTGACTTGCCCAGGGCCATACAGCTAGGAAGTGTCTGAAGCCAGAGTTGAACCCAGGACCTCCCATCTCTGGGCCTGACTCTCAATCCTCTGAGCCACCCAGCTGCCCCCAACTAAGGATGCTTTTATCCACAAAGAGGCCCCAACTTCAGGCTTATACCAAAATGGTTCATCCTTGGGGAGCTTGGTATCTATAAAGAGAGAAATCTGGATTTTATGGTTCCAAACTCATAATCCTCAGAGAAATCATTTAAAGCTTAGGTATGTCTTATATCTAGAGTTTTACCAAAAGGAAGTAGAAAGGTACTCATTGTACTTTGTAGAACAGGTATGAGACAGCTATTTATTTTGTCCACATCAAAGGAATGCTTAATACACAAAAGACTCCTGACCACACACTAAAAAAGACTTAAAACATGAAACATTAACCCAATACTCCTATAATACTCACCTAGGAAGATTGTTGCATCATTCCAACCCACCAAAGCCCTTCTTTGTTGAACCAAAACATACATGGCCCATTGGAAGTGGCCAAGAAGAGATGAGCCCAGCTTCTTGCCAGCTACATCAAGGTGTGCTTTAATTAGAACATATCCAGTGGTTGGGGGTAACATAGGGGTAATTATGAATTTCTGTTTCCTACTTATCATTATCCTCATTACAAGTATATAATTGGGTCAAGAATATCAAGGGAAATAATGAAAAAAAAATGTGAAGGAAGGTGGCCTAGCAGTACCAGATCTTAAACTGTACTATAAAGCAGTGATCATCAAAACAATATGGTACTGTCTAAGAGACAGAAGGGAGGATCAGTGGAATAGACTTGGGGTAAATTTCCCTCAGCCATCTAGTGTTTGATAAACCCAGAGCTCCTGATTTGGGGGATAAAAACTCACTGTTTGACAAAAACTGCTGGGAAAATTGGAAAAGAGTATAGCAAAATTTAGTTTTAGATCAACATCTTACACCCTGTCCCAAGATAAGGTCAAAATGGGTATATGATTTAAATATAAAGAGTGATATTATAAGTAAATTAGAGGAACATAGAATATTTTACCTTAAAACATAAAACATTAACCCAGATCTATGGAGAAGTGAAGAATTTGTGAACAAACAAGAGACAGAGAACATTACAAAATGTAAAATGAATAATTTTGATTATATAAATTAAAAAGATTTTATACAAACAAAACCAATGCAACCAAGATTAGAAGGGAAGCAACAAACTGGGAAAAATTTTACAACAAATTACTCTGATAAAAGTCTCATTTCTAAAATATATAAAGAACTAAGTCAAATTTACAAGAATCCAAGTCATTAATGGTCAAAGGATATGAATAGACAGTTTTCAGAAAAAAAAACCCAAATCTATCAAAAAATGTTCTAAATCCCTCTTGATTAGAGAAATGTGGCCAAAATGGCAGTAAAGGAAAATGATAAATGTTGGAGGGAATATGGCAAAACTGGGACACTGATGTGTTGCTGGTGGAGTTGTGAACTGATCCAACCATTCTGGAGGATAATTTGGAACTATGCCCAAAGGACTATAAAAGAATGCCTACCTTTTGATCCAGTAATACCACTACTAGGTCTGTATCCCAAAGAGATTTTAAAAAATTGAGAAAGGACTTCTTTGTACAAAAATATTTATAGCTGTTCTCTTAGTAGCAAAGAATTAGAAACTAAAAGGATGCCCCTCAATTGGGGAATGGCTGAGCAAACTGGTATATGATAGTGATGGAATACTATTGTGCTATAAGGAATGGTGAACAGGATGATTTCAGAAAGAGCTGAAAAGACCTATAAGAACTGATTCAGAGTAAAATAAGTAGAACCAGGAGATCATTATACACAGTAACTGCAATATTGTGGAACAATCAAATGTGATAGACTTTGCTAATAATAACAATACAATGATCAAGAACAATTCTGAGGGAATTATGAAAAAAAGAATGCTATCCACCTCCAGAGAAAGAACTTTTGGAGGAATACAGATGAAAACATGATTTATCACTTGTTTATTTGGGTATCTGACTTGGGGTTTTGGTTCTCTAAGATTATTTGCTTAATTAAAATAAATAATATGGAAATATGCTTTGTGTGATAATATATGTATAACCCAGATTGAATTGCTTGTCAGCTATGGAGAGGGGGGCAAGGAAGAAGGACGGGATACAATATAAATCATATGACTTTGGAAAACTTGTGTGGAAATTTATTAAAATAAAAAATTTAATAAAGAAAAAACAGTATATAATGGGCAGGTCAGCTCACATACTATGCTGTTTGCAATATAGTGTGTAGCAGAATTCAGTGATAAATGATCAGGTAAAGTCAGAGAAGCTTTCAGGAGCTTAGTAATAATAATATTAGTAGTTAACATTTAGTTGTACATTTTAAAATTATAATTACAAATTAAATTTACAGACTTCCTGTTCGTAAGCGCGGCTGTCTATATTCAGAACTAGCTTATCCCTGCAAAGCACTTTATATATGTGTTATCTATTGGATCCTTCCAACCCTGAGAAGGAGGTGCTAAGATTACTCCCATTTTTATAGATGAGAAAACTGAAGCAACAAGAGATAAAGTGGCTTACTGAAAGTTACGCAGTTAGTAAGTACAGTTTCAGGCACATAGTAAACATTTAATAAATGCCTGTTGATGCCAGGCCTAGAGATGGGAGGGTCTGGGTTCAAATCTAGTCTCTAACACCTTCTAGCTTTGTGGCCCTAGACAAGTCATTTAACCCCAATTGCCTAGCCCTCACCACTCTTCTGCTTTGAAACTGATACTTGTATCGTTTCTCAGACAGAACATGAGGGCTTAAAAATAAATAGATACTTGTTGATTGTGTGCTTGCATGTACTGGACTGTGATGGATGATGTTTAGAAAGGGTACCACATTTAAGAAAGAATATTAACAAGCTGCAACACTTTCAGAGGAGGGTTACCAGAATGAGGAGAGAACTTAAAATCATGCTTCAGGAGGATTGGTAGAAGGAACTGGGAATGTTAGCCTGGAAGAGGGAAGATTAATGGAGGAGAGTCCATTACTCTCTCAAGCATGTGAAGAAGCATGAGGAAAAACAATGAGACCTCCTATGTGGCCCCAGTGAGGAGAACTAGAGACAAATAGTGAGAAGTGATAGGAAGGTGAGTTTGGGTCCAAAATAAAGGAAATCCTCATGATGAGAGGTGATCAGCAATAGTCCAGACTGTCTCAGGAAATAGTTCTGCCCCTCGTAGGAAGTATTGAAGCAGTGAATGGATGGCCACCTACCAGGGATGCTGCAGAAGAGATTCATGCATGAAACAAGGGGTTGGTTAAAATACCCCATCAGCCCCCTCCTCCTCCAAGATTCAGTGATTCTGAGTCCTCCTTGTTCTCTTTTACTCTCCAAATGGCCAGCCAAAATATATATTTCACATTTTTTTGGTGTGTTATTTTGATTTACAGAAATGAATTCAGAGTGTGGGCAGATATTAAGCCTGTGAAGCCTATACGAGCCAAGTCCACAAATATATTTCACTCTTTTTTTTTTGGTGTTTTTTTTTGCTTTTCAGAAATGAATTCAGAGCGTGGACTGATATTAAGCCTGTGAAGCCTATACGAGCCAAGTCCCAGTACAAGCCCCCGGAGGACAAGATGGTTCATGAAACCAGCTACAGTGCCCAGTTCAAGGGTGAGCCAAACAAGCCCACACCAGCAGAGAATAAAGTCATTGATCGCAGAAGAATCCGCAGCCTCTACAGTGAACCTTTCAAGGAATCCTCTAAGGTGAGCTGTATAATAAAGCCAGCATGGAGAAACACACTGACATTTCCTGTACTTTCGGTTGCAAGATTAAAAATTAATATCTGATACTCCAAGTATTATATTTTATAAGATTTCATAATAATCACTTGAAGTAGAGGAAAGTGATAGCCTGAGTAAAGAGCAGTTTCCTTGACCGCCAAAGTGGGAGAAGAGAGAGAGGGCAGTTACAGAAACTTTTATCTACAAAACGTAAGGACATAACTTGGGGACAAAAGTAGGATTCTGGGAAATGAAATCCTACGGTACAAAATTCTGATTACACATGGGGTCCAAGGACCCAAGTCTGCCCTAAAGAATAGGGAAGGGCTCAAAAGGTGCTGCCAAAGGTGCAGCTATAGCAATAATAATAATAGTTATAGTTCACACTTATTTAGCACTTTAAGATTTGCAAAGTGCTTTCTAAACAGGCCTGTGAGGTAAAAAGTACAAATATTATCATGCTCATCATGGAAATGAAGACATGGTGGTTGTGAGAAAGTTAAATTGTTTGCCTATGATTACATAGCTAGGAAGTGGCTGTGGCAGCATTTGAACCCAGGTCTCCTGAATCCAAGTCTAGTACTTGCTGAGCTTGTGACACAGAGCAATCCCTTCTTAGCCCTCTCCTATATTAAGTATGTGCCTAAGACCCCAAGCAGCTGGCAGTAGAGCCCAGTATACAATACTATTTCTCCTCAAGGCAACACAGATTTAATGTTTTATTGTTTTTTTTATTTTAACAAATTTCCACAAAATTATATGATTCATGTTGTCTCCCTTCTTCCTTCCCCTCCTCCCAGAACTAACAAGCAATTTAATCTTGGTTATATATGTATTTTTTTAATGTTTTATCTTCATTTTATTTTAAGAACAAATTTCCACATAAGTTTTCCAAAGTTATAGGATTCATGAAGGCAACACAGATTTAGCTACATAAGGAATGTTACCCAGTTCATCAGATTCCCCAGAGACAACAGTGTTCTGCTACAAGGAGCTCTCACCTGCTGCTCATGCCCCTTTCCTTTGTAAATATAGTCCCGGTATATAAGGCCCAGGTTAGTAAATGTCCTTGGCCTGGGAGGAGGGAAGGAGATGCCTCTATTAGAGTTGGTGGCCACAGTTTACAGCATTCATCCTCCCTTAATTCCATTGCCCAGACTATCCAATTGTACTAACGCTAGATACAGATCTCCCCCCCCCCAAACTCTACTGATTTCATTCCATCTAAGCTGAATCTCTCTCTCTCTCTCTCTCTCTCTCTCTCTCTCTCTCTCTCTCTCTCTCTCTCTCTCTCACACACACACACACACACACACACACACACACACACAGAGTTTAATTACAAAGATCCACAAGGGATTTTTGAATTTTAACTGCTATTCTACAATTATCTTGAATATTGCTTAAAATAAATGAAATTACTTCATTATACAGACATTTTCACTGTAATGGGATCTCTAGTCCTGAAATTTGCTCCGCATTCTATTCCATATCTCACCATTGGTGGTATAATGCTCTAGGTATTATTGTGCTTTTTATGTCCCCAAATAACACATCTTGGTAAGGACAGTAGCAAAGTGAGCCAAGCCAGAGAAAGACAAGTCAGACTGAAGATGAGAAGATGGGAGACTATACCATACAAGAATACTTTTTTATGGCATCCATTCTACAAGGTGGTGGAGTAGTTGTTTTCCATAAACCTGAAGTCTCCAGAAAAACAAATTATGTGACAGATGTACTGTAGAGTAACTAGAGCTGAATCCAAAAGGTAAGAAAGGGTAAAAAAGCCTCGAGTAACAATGGGAATACTTCCAGCTTGCTGCATTCAATGTGCCCACCCATGTACATTAACTACTGCAGTCTTACAGACATATACTTCCCAATATATCCTGCAGAGCCCAACTATCTAGCAGGAAAAAAATGGTGAGCTTTCAAGAAAAGGCATCTAAGGCTTTCCTTTAGGGAAATTAATACTAATAACATAGAGACAAGCAGAGTCTGCAGCTTACCAACATAGGCAGAGAAAAACACAACAAAATCAAATAAACACAATGATTAGGTAAAGTTATTTCATTTGAAATGAGATTGATTTTCTCTTGTTCAGTGGCTGTTGGTGAAGAAAAAGAAAAGAACTAGAGGGGTACTATATAAAGAACAAATGTCATCAAGGGATGAAAAGCTTTAAGAGACACATCAAGAAGTAAAGAAGGGAAGGAGAGCTAAATTAACTCTCTGTGGACTAAGCCCTAAGGCCTTTCATAAGGGAATCTCTGTCTTTGAGGGCAAGATAACAAGGGAGGGAGCTGCTGAGGTAAGAGACAGATGGGAGCAGGAAATACACCCATACCCAGTCTCTAGGTGAACAGAGAGGTGAAAATAATTGCTTTAGTCTCTCGGTAAGCGCAGGGGCTTTGGGAGAATGAGATCAAAGCAGTTGAGGGAAGGGGCTGGAATGGGGACTGATGGGGGAGTCACCCCTGAAGAGGAAAGGAAAGGACGCTAAGGAGCATTCCTAGGGTGCAGAATGTATGACTGTGATAAGAGAAATGAGCCTTAAATAAGTTTTGTCTTGGGGGGAAAATGGCTTCTTTGGATACCATCCCATGTCAGAAAGAGTTGTGTCTTCTAGCACTACATTCAACTTGGAAAAAGTAGTCATCAGAGTCACCAAAGGCAGAGGACACCTAGGGTGATAGCAAGGACAAAGAACCAGTGACAGAATAACTCGTTGGGGTTTTTTAAATTAAATGATTTATTTAAATTTATTTATTTAATTAATTTAGAATATTTTTCCATGGTTACATGATTCATGTTCTTTCTCTCCCCTCCTAAATCACCCCCTCCCATAGCCAATGAGCAATTCCACTGGGTTTTACATGTATCGTTGATCATCATTGGAGTTTTTTTAAAACTTTACCTTCTGCCTTAAAATCAATGCTGTATATCGATTCCAAGGCAGAAGAGCAGTAAGGGCTGGGCAATGGGATTAAAGTGACTTGCCCAGGGTCACACAGCTAGGAAGTATCTAAGGCTAAATTTGAACCCAGGTCCCCCATGTCTAGACCTGTCTCTCTTTCAATGAGCCACCTAGCTTCCCCCAAGATAACATGTTTTTAGGAGAGGTAAGTACTATGATGAAGAACAGAATGTAGGACCAAGCCTTGTGACTCCAAATACAGTGTGATTCCCACCACACAATACAGCCCCCTTTTGCTATTGCTTTCCTTGTGAATTAATTTTTCTAAAAGTGAGGTACAACAGAAAAAGGGGGGATTTGGTAAAACCTGTAAAAACAGTAAACTAGAGGAGATAAAAGGGGAAGTTCCAATGTGGTACTCCAAAAGATATGCCCTTGGGAAGGGCACAGAATAAGGAAGGAGTAAATAAGGTACGAGAGATCTTCTTGGTACCTGGTATCAGGAGACAAAACATCTCGTCTAAGGAACAGCAAAGAAGCCAATCCTCAAGACATGGAGAAGAGTGGGCTGAGAGAAGACAGGAAGGGTCGGAAAGGACTAGCCTATAAAGGGCTTTAAAGGCCAGACAGAATTTTCTATTTGATCCTGCAGGTGATTGGGAGTCTCTGGAGTTTATTAAAGTGGGGAGAAGAGGGGGAGAAAAAGAGGTGATGAGTCAGGCCTGAACTTTGGGAAGATGCGTGGTGGATGGATTGGAATGGGGAGAGACCTGAGGCAGGGAGCACCTCCAGGAGGCTATGGGTGAGGCTGAGTGAGATGATGAGAATCTGCCCTGGAGAAGTGGCAGTGTCCGAGGAGAGAAGGGGGCGTCTATTAGATATGTCATATATGTAAAGCCATAAACTTTTAATTAAGCAGATTAATAATGAGAATAATAAAAATCATGTAATTATATCAATAGATGCAGAAAAATCTTTTGCCAAGATAACAACACTTATTTCTGTTGAAAATACTAGAAAACATAGAAATAAACAGACTTCTCCTTAATATGGTAAGTAGTATATCTAAAACCAAGAGTCAGCATTATTATATGTAATAAAGAGAAACAAAGTCCTTTCCAGGGGTAAAGCAAGGATGGTCATAGTCACTATCACGGATATTGTACTAGAAATGATAATTGTAGAAAAATGGGCAAAGAGGAAACAAAACCATCAGTTTTTTACAGATGATATGAAGGTTTAGTTAGAGAATTCTAGATTCCACTAATAATCAAATTAATAAATTCAGCAGTTGCTGAACCAAAAAGTCACATAAATTATCAGCATTTATATACACTACCAACAAAACCTATAGGGTTGGGGAGGGGGAGGTGCAGCTAAGTGGCCCAGTGGATTGAGAGTCAGACCCAGAGATGGAAGGTCCTGGGTTCAAATTTGACCTCAGACACTTCCCAGCTATGTGACCCTGGGCAAGTCACTTAACCCCCATTGCTTAGCCCTGACTACTCAGCTGCCTTGGAACCAGTACACAGTATTGATTCTAAGAGAGAAGGAAAGAGTTTTTAAAAATCCTATGGCAAAGAATGAAATTACTCTTTTAATAACCGCAAAATGTAGTATTGACATTATTGTATATATAGTACTTTAAAATATATACCCTAATATATATAGTTATTTAAAATATATACCCTATCAGGACACGTAGGAACTAGATTAATGCCAATACAAAGCACTCTACAGAAGTCAAGATAGACCTAAATAATTAGAGGAATGTCAATTATTCTTGGATAGACTAAGCCAATATAATTTAAAATGGGAAGATTTCCTAAATTAACTTCCTTAATGTCAAACCAATAAAACTACCAAAGGATTTCTTTGTAGAGCCGGAAGAAAATTAATTAAATTCATATGGCAGAACAAAAGGTCAAAAATATAGACTAGAAATAAAAGAAAAAATGGGAGGGAAGGAAACCTAGCAGTAGCAGATCTCAAACTATACTACAAAGCAGAAATCACCAAAACAATTTAGGGGGCAACTAGATAGTATGGTGGATAGAGTTCAGGCCTGGAATCAGCAGGTGCTAGGTTCAAATTTGGCCTCAGACATTTTGTAGCTGTGTGACCCTGGGCAAGTCACTTAACCCCTATTGCCTAGCCCTTACTGCTCTTCTGTCCTAGAACTGATACCAAGATAGAAGGTAAGGGTTTAAAAAAAATTGGTACTAGTCAAGAAATAGAGAAGTGAATAAGAGAAACAGATTAATTATACAATTTATGGAATAAACACAATAGCCCACTAATTTGATGAACCAAAATACCCCACCGACTAGGGAAACAATTCACTATTTGACAATAACTTATAGAAAACTGGAAGCAGTTAGGCAGAAATTAATTGTAGACCAGCTTTTTTCATATCATATGCCAAAGTTCCAAGTAGATATGACTTAGATATGAGTTATGTCTTCTTTTTAAAAAAAATTTTTTTAACCCTTACCTTCTGTCTTAGAATTAATACTGAGTATTGGCTCCACGGCAGAAGAGTGGTAAGGGCTAGGCAATGGGGGTGAAGTGACTTGCCCAAGGTCACACAGCTAGGAAGTGTCTGAGGCTAGATTTGAACCCAGGACTTCCCATCTCCAGGCCTGACTTGATATCTGCTGAGCTACCCCAAGCTATTCACCTAGATGCCCTCAATGGGTTATATCTTAAACAAATTAGATGAGTAAAAAAGTAAGAAGCTTCCAGATTTATTGCTTGAGGAAGACTTTATGACCAAACAAAGGATAGTGATGATCACAGAAGATAAAATAGATAGTTTTTATTACAAAAAATTCAAAAGTTTTTACTCAAATTAAGTGAATATGACTAAGATTATAAATAGTTAACTGGAGGGGAAAATACCTTTGCATCAAAAATTTTTTTAAAAAAAGATGAGATTTTAAACCTGTATAATGCACTGAGGAGCAGCTGGGTACCTCAGTGGTTAGAGAGCCAGGCCTAGAGATGAGAGGTCCTGAGTTCAAATCTAGCCTCAGACACTTCCTAGCTGTGTGACCCTGGGCAAGTCACTTAACCCCAATTGCCTAACCCTTACTCTTTTGTCTTGAAACCCATGCTTAATATTGACTTTAAGACAGAAGGTAAAGGTTTATAAAAACAAACAAACAAGCAAACATATATAATGAACTGATTCAGATTTACAAAAATAAGAGCCATTTCCTTAATCAGAAGACACGTTTAAGCAGTTCTGAAAGTGTTCTTTGAAAATATATTCCAAATCACAATTAGAGAAATGCTTACTAAAGTAGCTGCACTCCATTGCACACCTATCAGATTGTCAAAGTTGACAAAAAAAGAAAAGAAAAATAAATCTAGGTGGGACTAGGGGGAAACAGGCACCCCAATGCATTGTTGGTAGAACGGTGAATTGGATTTTCCTTTTTTTTTTTTGGACCATCCATGTCAGAAAGCAACTTAGAGCTATGTCCCAAAGGTGAGTAAACTCTCACTTTGATGTAGCTCCTGGGTCTGTATCCTACAGAGAAGAGACAAGGACTCTATTATGGAACAATTTGTTGGGAAATTTTTTTTTGGTTGAAGAAATTCCCTGTAATTTCCTCTCTTTCGTTCCTCACCAAATAAATCAAATGCCTTTTCCTCATGATAGCTGAAGACAGTGGTCACACCCCACACTGGCTTCTCCTATTTGAGCTAAATCACTTCTTCAGCTGAAATATATATACACACACCCATAAAAATTATGTAAAATTCTATAATACATTTAAAGAACACTTTATAGTTAAGAAACACTTTCCTTACGATCACCTGACCAAGCTAGGACTCCCAACACATCCTCTGATCATGCGCTAAGGCTGACTACAAGGGAATCTCAATTTTAATGTTGTGAATGAGCTTCATTGACCAAAGGAAGCTCATTCTTCTTTTAAAAGCATGTGCTGGGGCAGCTGGGTAGCTCAGTGGATTGAGAGTCAGGCCTAGAGAAGAGAGGCCCTAGGTTCAAATATGACTTCAGACACTTCCCAGCTGTGTGACCCTGGGCAAGTCACTTCACCCCCATTGCCTAGCCCTTACCACTCTTCTGCCTTGGAGCCAATATACAGTATTGACTCCAAGACAGAAGATAAGAGTTTAAATTAAAAAATAATAATAATAAAAGCATGTGCTGGGGCAGTTGGGTGGCTCAATGGATAGAGAGCCAGGTTCAAAGATAGGAGGTCCTGGGTTCAAATGTGGTCTTAGACATTTCCAAGCTGTGTGACCCTGGGAAAGTCACTTAACCCCCACAGCCTAGCCCTTACCACTCTTCTGCCTTGGAACTAATACACAGTGTTCCTTCTAAGATGGAAAGTAAGGGTTAAAAAAAAATAAGTATATGCCAAAATCCAAGTAGGTAGGTATCCCAGTGGATAGAGCACCAGGCCTGTGTAAAGATTAAAATTAATATTCAATACTCCAAGTATTAAATTAATACTATTTATTAAAATCTACTTAGAGCAAAGGACAACTTAAAACAAAACAGAGAAAGGCAGAAAAAACCTGCTCCCTCCTCCATGCTGATACCAGCCAGAGCCTCTGGGAGCAAGAGTGAGCGGGTGGGCCAAAACTCCAAACATCCATCCACATAAGGCGATACACAAACAGGATAAAAAACAGGGGATTGTAGGAAATGTAGTTTCTAAGGTTCAAGATTCTAAATCAATACACCTGGAATCAGGAGAACTAGCTTCAAATTTGGCCTCAGACACTTCCTAGCTATGTGACTCAAGGCAACTCTCTTAACCCCAATTGCCTAGTCCTTACTGATCTTCTACGTTGGAACCAATATATATAGTATTGATTCTTGGGGGTAAGGTAAGGGTTTAAAAAAGAGAGAATTGATACTAGCATTTTAGAGGCAGGGGGGAAGGATATACCAAAATAAAACACATTTCACATAAATTTGAGATTCACAAAATCTTTACCTCAGAACATCTTTGTGACATGGACAGCTGCTCTTATGTCCATTTTATACAAAAGAAAACTGGAGCCGAAGGAAGTTTTAAGTACCGTTTCTATGATCATATAACTGTTTCAGGAGGATTTGAACCCAGCTCCTCTAACTTCAGGTTTAGCACTTTGCCCCTAAAGCTTTTGATTATTAATCACCACTATTTGTAAAATCCTTGTAGCCAAAACATTGTATCGAAGGGCCTACTGTAGAGATGGGGGAACATCAAAGAGGTTGATACCTATAGTGAACAGAGTATGTGACTCATTCAGGAGACCCAGGTTATACCATGGCTTTGCTACTACCTAGCCAAATGACCATGGGCGTCCTGCCCCTTGCAGTCCCTCCTGGTGTTCACCAGATGCAGAAACTAACAGACTTCCATGAAGTCTGCTTTGGGGGTTGAGAGAGGGAGAGCAAAAGCTTATGGACAACATCAGGGACAGTTAATTCTCAAAACTAATTGAGGGGAGGGGAGGGGAGGAGAGAGAGAGAGATGGAGGGGGGGATAAAGAGGGAGAGAGAGAGGAAGCGGGGGAGAGAGGGAAGCAGAAAGAGAGACAGAGAGAGAGTGACAGAAAAAGAGAGGGGGAAGGAGAGACGGGGGGAGAGAGAGAGAGGGAAACAAATGGGGGAAGAAAGGGGGAGAGAGGGAGGAAGGGGGGAGAGAGAGGAAAGCAGAGAGAAGGAGAGAGAGATTGGGGGGAGAGAGACAGAAAGGGAGAGAGACGGGGGAAGAAAGGGGAAGAGGGGGAGGAAGGGGGGAGAGGAAAGCAGAGAGGAGAGAGACAGAGGCAGTGACAGAAAAAGAGAGGGGGAAGGTGGGGGGGAGAGACATAAAGGGAGAGAGAGATGTGGGGGAGAAAGAGGGGGAGAGAGAGAGGAAGAGAGAGAAAGAGAGAAAGAATATGTATGTGTGACAGAAAGAGAGGGAGAAAAAAGATAAGGAGAAAGAGGGGGAGAGGAGAGGGAGAGTAGAGTATCATTTAACCTCATGGCTTAGTTGGGAGGAAAGTAATATTTATCAATATTAATGGCCTCTAGAAATGGGAGTTATGGTGTTATGGTGGTGGTGATTTTCTGTTGTGCTTGGCAAAGCCTCATCCTAAAATGGCAAACAATGTCAGAGTAGGACTTAGGCTGAATCAAGATGTGGTCCAAAGTCACAAGTCAACAAGGAAGACAAGTGCAGAATACAGTCTGTATATCAAAGGCAGGGCTCATATGTTTCACTTAGCTTGAACAAGTGCTGCTGCCTTCTTACCCTAGCCACACTGATAAATGGTGGTAATGGATATTTCCAGCCTCAGTTCCTTCCTCTGCAAAATGGGCACAAACCCTGCCCTACCTGTCTCATACTATTGTTGTTCATAAACAAAGTACATTATTATTTATAAAGTGCTCTGTAAATGTGAACTGTTGTAACTGTTTCTCCATGTTCTTCTTGAAAAATTAGTCCAGACACTTGTTATATCTAATAAGAGGGGAGGCAGGAGGTAGAAGGGGAATTACAAATCTAATGTCTTTCTCTCAATCCATTTTCCTGCCTTTTTCTTCCATGTTTCTGTTTCCATGTCTTTGTGTGTATGATTTGTCCATTAAACCGTTCAGGTGGAGAAGCCCAGCGCTCCAACCCCAAAACCAAAAAAGACCCCGACAAGCCATAAACCGCTGAAAAAGGCCAAAGAGAAGCAGCTGACATCCGGCCGGGGCACCAAGAAAAAGGCCCCAACAGCGAGTGGAGCCAGTGGGGCTGGGCCACAGGACAAGGAGCAAAGTAAAGAGATGAACAATAAACTGGCTGAGGCAAAAGAGTAAATTTCCTTGCACCTTCCTTCCTTTCCCTCTTTCTCTCCTTTGGGTTTTTTTTGTTGTTGTTGTTGTGTTATTGGTTTGTTTATTTTTTTTTTAATAAAGGCCACAAAATTAATTAGAGCTTCTAATCTGCTTTGGTTATAAAACTGTTAGAAGCTTTGGGGGGAGTGGGAGGCTAGGGAGGGTTGTTGGTTTGTTTTTCCATGGCTGGCTAGAAAGCCTCATCGCTAAGATCACGGACTCCATCTTGCTTCCAGGACTCCAACCCACTCTAAACCCGAAGGACCAGAAAAAGAGGCAGACACAGGGCTCTGCTTATCCATGCATGCCCAACTGAGTTAGTACTTATTCATCACTTTCCATCCCTTTTGGGAGTAGAATTTGAAGGGAAGGATGAGAAAAATAATTGAGACAAGACACAGAGGCATGGTGCCACTCATTAATACATAGCTGGCCTGGGTTTGAGTCCTGACTCCACTGTGAGGTTGAGCATTTCATTTCTTTTTTCAGAGCCTCATCTATTAAATAAGAGAGCTAGAGGAGATGATTTCTATGAGCCCTTAAGGCTATGACTTCCTTTGATTCCTTAAGATTTCACGGGGGTCTTGGTGACTTTCATGGAAATCTCCTGGTGCTGTTTCAAAGTATCCACAGAAATGCCTTCTCACGCTCATTTTCGGGGTCTTTCATGGAAGACATGTTCATTTCTCAAATTCAGATGATTGTCATGTGTTACAAAAAATGTTTGTAATTAATTAAGTTCGTGGAAATATAATGAATGATCTTGGCCTTAATGTAGATAAAGCTCAATTAGTCATGACTGTCAGAATTCATTGTGTTTTTATAGAAGGCTCCATCCAGTAGAAAGATACTCTATGTTCTATTTCCAGTAATTACCCTTGAAATTCTGTTTCAATTCACAAATGTGCTAAATGACCACATGGAGTCAATGTAGGTGTCTTAGGAATGTTCTAGAAGGTAGGATCAGGTCACCAGGGAGCAGAGATGGGAACAGATGTTTGCCCTGGTGGCCAGTTATCATCTGGGCTCTGTGCCTCAGACTTTGCAGACAAAACTAATTCAAGGGAACGGAACTGAAGAATCTGAAGATCATCGCTGTAGAGCCTTTAGAAAGTGATCATCGTGCCTCTTAGAAAAAGGCAAGATATAAAGTAGAGATAGTAATAAGATTTGTGGTGTTTTGCTGTTGTTGTTTTTAAATTTTCCTCTTTTTCCAACTCTTCTCCCTTCCTCAGAGAAGGGCAGAAGTGGCTGGAGCATCACTTTGTAAGAAAGTTCCTAGGACGTAGTTGGAGTTTGAACGTTGTACAATAAAGTGGTTTAGCTAGGGTTTGGGACCCCAAAAATGAACCAGTGAAAAGCCTGGTCTTTTGTGTAATGTGTCCGTATGGCTTGTGTCCCAGGTAAAGTATCACATTTTGAGTGTCACGATGGGAATCATTCCCAAGCTTAGCTTTAGGAGTATGTCAGTGTGAAAATACCTTCAGTACTTAGGAAGGAGCCATGGCAATCACCCAGGGAAAGAACCACTTGAGGATGTAACCCATTCTGATATGCATGCATGCTCTCACGGACCCCACCTCACTGATTTCACTCATAGCAATCTTCAGTGTTCCCCTCCCAAGGAAAGCACCTCAACAATGCTTGACAGCAAGAAGCAGCTGTTGATTGTTTTGGGTCCTTTTCTTTCGTGGAAATGAGGGAAACTGATGTGTCTTAGTGGAAGTAGATTAAAGACCTCACAGTTTCTCATTTCGGTCCTTCCTGTTTCAAGGAAATGGGACCTTCAGTAAGCTCCAGAGAATTCTCACCTTTAGGGCCACAGCCTCTGCTTACACTTGTCTGTTTATGGGTCCTGATGCGTCTGACTGTCCAATTCCTCAAAGATGAATTAAGCCCTTGAAATACCTGGAGACACTTACCAGGACACTGTCAGACCCATCATGATCTACCTTTTATCTCAGGATATAGGACTGTGAGGTGAAGAACTAGAGAAAATAGACAATGTTAGTCAAAATCAGAACATAAACTCCATTCGTAACTAACTTAAGCAAATCATTTCAAAATTGCATTATGGGGCAGGTAGATGGCCAATGGATAGAGGGCTAAGCCTAGAGATGAGAGATCCCAGGATCAAACCTGGCCTCAGACACTTACTTCCCAGCTGTATGATCCTGGGCAAGTCACTTAACCCCCATTGCCTAGCCTTTACCACTCTTCTGCCTTGGAACCAATACTCAGTGCCAATTCTAAGACAGAAGGTGAAAGTTCTAAAAAGATGCATTATGGATGAGGTTCAAATCTCAGCTGTTGGCTAAGCTGAACTTAACATTAACCAGAAGTTATTGTTAAGAGAGAACCAGACATACACTTGCTAGCAGTGTGACCTTGGGCCAGTCACTTCACCCCAATGCCTAGCCCTTGCCACCATCTTAGAATTGATACTAGGACAGAAGGTAAGGGTTTACAAACAAACAAAAGAGAACCAGAAAATTCTAACATTGGTCAACTTTCTCTTTCTGAAATTAAGCGTTTATCAGACAGGTTGGCACTAGCTAAAGTTTTGGATTTGAGGTACAACACAGTCATAACAATTTCAGATCATCTTGAACTCCTTAAAAAATAAGAGTATTTCAAGTTGATGTTTCAAAGAATAGATAAGAGAGTAGATTTTAACAGTGGGCCCAATGCTTGCCACAATATGGTGGTTCTTTGCACCTGGTCACAAAACCATTTTAAGAACTTTTCCAACCAGATTATTTTGGGGCCAGCTTGTTAATGGTAACTAGAGCTCTAGTCTTAAAGTGCCAAGACCTGAGTTCCTATACAACTCTAAAATGTACTAGCAACAAGACCTGGGGCCAGTCACTTTACTTTGCGGACCTGTTTTGTTATCTGCAAAATAGGGAGCCCTGTTATAAGAGTGTATCATAATCTTTAAATAATAACTAATGTTTCTGTAACTCCTTGGGGGTTACAAAGTCATTATCCCATCTTACCAATGAAGAAATTGAGGTTTAACAAGGTTAAACAATTTAACCAGGGTCACGTGGTACTGTATCCATGTGAATTATTCACATTATTATTACACAATTGCCTAAAATGATTCTTATTTATGGAAATCACTTTATATAGTGGCATGGTTTAGAATGTCTCCTAATCGCGTTCTCCTACATAAGGATACAGTCTTCAGTTTGGGCTGAAGCTACAGATGGTTACTGTTGCTCTGCCCAGAGGATAGAATTTGGCCTCTTGTCATTGAATTTAGCAAAGGATATCCCAAATACCTGGTCCACATTCAGGCCCTGGGCCTGCTGGGACAGAATTCCAAATGGTTTGATCCAGGAAGTTCAGGTGATGGTAGTCGAGAAACATTTGGTGAAGTACGTACTGTGATTGACCAGGGAGGAGGAAGCCAGTTCCATAGGGGAGGCATCCATCCTTAGAAAGCCACCTAACTAAGGAGAAAGCTCATTTATTCATTCTTTCATTTATTTCATATCCAGTGAGTACCTCCTGCATACCATGTAGAGTTTCCTTTGAATCCTGGACTTCTTTGGGAAATAGTTTCCTCTTCTTTTTCCCATCTTTCAACTACAACGCACCAGAAGTCTGGCCACCAGATGATGAATTTTATTGGCCATAGCAACTCATGAACGAGTCTGCTAAAGTGTGGAGGGGTTGCAGGCTGTCTCACTGAGAGGGAGTGATGGCTCACATCGAGGAAATCACATATCCTTCAAGTGTTAGAGTAGGAATCCAGCAGAACAGATTTCACTCCAGCTGAATTTCCATGCCAATTTGTAACAAACTTGAGTTTTGTGCAGAATGTACCATCTCCTCCTTTCTGAAAATGGAGGTGCTTTCACCACTTGCTTCCTGCCATTTTGGGTTTTGTACTTGTACTTGACTACCTCCCTTTGCAAGATCATGCTTGAGCTGTTCTTTTGTTTGTCCCAAGAATTTGCTGAATAAAAACCCATGCTCTTGCTTACCTGTGGTTTTCTGTTTGCTACATTCTTTTCATCAGACCCATTGACTTTTGCCTTGTTGCGCCAGATTGGAAGCATCTAATTACTATTTTGTGGCCTGGGTTTTGTCACCTATCATGGATTATCTATGTACTGTGCTGAGCCTTCTGTCCTTGCTGTTAGTAGGAAAATGACACAAAAGTACCCATGTATAGCCAATTGATTGTGACGTGCTTGTGGTCTTTGCTTGCTCAAAAAACAAAACAAAACATAACACACATACACCATTTTTTTTTCAATGATAAATAAATGCTGAAGACAAATACCATTTTCTTGATCTTGTTTCGTTGATGAGATGCAGTGGGTAGGTGAAGGAGCTTCTAGCCTTCTTTGCTGGAGCCCTGTACCCCATTGTACCATGTTGCCAGGGTTCACCATAATGCAGTTTGCCTTTTGTAGATTGACACCCAAATCCTAAACATATGCTGTACGAATTAACTCTTTGTTGGGAAAGATGAAGATGGACCCTGAGGCCCACTGACAAGACCAGGTAGTGTGATTTTTTTTTAACTACAAGTACTGGTGAAGGAATGACTGCTTTCATCATCACCATACTGCATGCCAAGGTGTGTAAACCTTAAGATTGACCAAAAGTTTTCTCTACTACAGGTCTATGAGGTAGATAGAACAAGGAGGATTATCCCAATGTGACAGATTGAAATGCTAAAACTCAGAAAGAGCCAATCACCTGCCCAGAACTGTTCAATTGAATCTAGGATTTGTGCATCCTGTGGTTGGTTCTCTTTCCATTATACCACATTGCCTCCCCTGCGACTGATTCTGTCAAATCTTGATTGAGTCAACTTAGTGGAATGAAATGGACATTGAACTTGGAAGACAGAAGACTTGGACCCAGTCATTTACTAGCCATGTGACTGTGCCCAAGTCAGGAAGTCAGCAAGCATTTATTAAGCACCTACTATGTGCTAAGCACTGTGCTAAGTACTAGGGATACAAGGAGAGGCAAAAATTATGGCCCTACTCTCAAGGACCTCAGAGTCTAGTGAGAAACAATTTGCCAACAGCCACATACAAACAAGATAGATCCAGGACATGCTCGAAGTAATCTTAGAGGGAAGGTGCTAGCATCAAGGGGGATTGGGAGAAGGACATGCCACTTTTCTCTCAAAGCTTCAGTTTCCTCAACTATAAATCAGGAAAAATAATATCCAAATGACCTGCCTGATAGAGTATTTATGAAGAGAGTTCTTAGTCAACTATTATATATATATTTATGCATGTAAATATTATAATGTATATTACATGTGATAGAGAGATATATTCCCTAGAGAAATGATAGTCTTTTTAAACCTTTACCTTATATTTTCGAATCAACACTGCATATTGGTTCCAAGGCAGCAGAGCAGTCAGGGCTAGTCTATGGGGTGTTAAGTGACTTGCCCAGGGTCATACCACTAGGAAGTATATTGAGACCAGATTTGAACCTAGCACCACCCATCTTTGGGCCTGGCACTCAATTCACTGAGCTGTCTAGCTGCCCCATGGTAGTTATTTTTTATAGCTAACTTTTATTCCATGCGATGACAGAAAAGAAATCACTAGAGGAAAAAAACACAAATCAAATCAATTCATTTAGACCATAATTCTCATTTCTTTTAATCATACATACGTGATATGCATACATACACATGTCTATTCCAGATGTCATATGACCAGTGAGAGAGAGACCAAAGTAGGGTATAAAACAATGGAAAACTAGGAGTCAGAATCCTTGGGTCTTATCTGGCCACGGATTCATTATATGGTTGGTTTTGGACCAAGCACCTTCCCATCTCCAAATTTCAGTTTCCTCCACTGTAAGATGAGGTATTTAGATGCTTTGTCTGAATTTCTTCTTTTTAACTCTGAATCTGTCTGTAGCCCAAGTGTTGTTTGGGAAGGAGGGAGACATCAGAAAAGAGGTAAAAGAGAACTGGAGAGAAAGAGAATAGCCGAGAAGGATAAATGTAGTTGTTTTTCAGTCATGTCTGACTTTATGACCCCTGTTGTATTTTCTTGGCAAAGACACAGCAGTGGTTTGCCATTTCCTTCTACAGCTTATTTTACAAATGAGGAAACTGAAGCAAATAGGGTGAAGTGACTTACCTATGGTCACACAGCTAGTCAGTGTTTGAAACTGGATTTGAACTCATGAAGATGAGTCTTCACCACTCCAGGCCCAACACTCTATCACTACACCATCCAGCCTCAAAGAAAGATAAAAAGAGAAAGAAAAATACAGAGACTAAGTTTGAAACAGAGGAAGATGAAAATCAGCAGATGAAAGGCGGGAAGTTCCATTAACAAATATGTTCCATAATGTGCAGGAGAGGAATTATACATAATTTAGCATACCTATGGTTGTGAAAATGCATCTTTGATGTCTGCCAAAGTACTCCAAATATAATATAACCCATTAATTCTCCCTTTAAAAAACCAAACAGATGATTTTAGACATGAAAGAAAGTAGTTGTGGCCAAAATTTGCCATGAAGCATTTGAATTTGAATTCTTATTGAAATTCAGGATCCTGAAGTTTTCTCTTCCTCATTTTCGACGAGGTAAACTAATTCCCTTCTCGTGAAATTGGAGAAGGTTACTTGCCATTTGATAACGGAAAAGGTTATCCCAGTCTTGCAGGCCATTGATCTTGAGGACATAGCTGCTCAGATACTTTAAAGACATTTCGTGTCTTCATAGTTATAGCAAACAATAATATCTAATGGAACGTTACACGTGGCCCATATGAAATTGTCAAAAGCCAAAGATTCACCATCCCTGCTTTTAGTGTGGAAGAGTTTAAGATGGCAGCCAGGACAACAAGCAGTGTAAAATGGCTTAGCTCCTGACCGTAGCACCAACTTCTAGCACAGGGCTTCCTTTGCATGTGTTCATCTCATTGGATTAAATTGTAATTTAGAAAGTCAGAAATGAGCCACTCTTCCAATATCTTGCCTTCCTAAGGGTCCTACAGTCATTAATGACTGAAAGCTTGTCAGGTAGTGGGAGAATAATAGATCATGTTCTTTGATGGTGAAATGGATAGAGCTTGGAGTGAGAAAGGGCTGAGTTCAAATCTAGCCTCAGATTCTTGCTAGCTGTGTGACTCTGGGCAAGTCACTTAATCTTACACTTAACAGGGATTAACTAAAAAGGGGATAATAGTACCTACCTCAAAGTATTATGAAGATCAGATGGGGTTATGTTTGTAAAAAGTGCTTAGCACAGGGCATGCCAAATAGTAGGTCCTTCATAAGTGCTTATTCCTTTCCCTCCCTTTACTTTTCAGAGTTCAGTTCCAAAATCCTTGTAAAAAGGATTTTTATCAGGGTAAATGTCCCCACAAAGAATGTCTAAGATGAAAAAGATGAACAGTATTCAATTCAACAAATGTTTATTCTAGTACATACAAGGGTCTCTGCTGGACTAAGGGTGAAACAAGGATCATCCCCATCATCATCATCACCAGCATTTGTATAGCACTCTAAGGTGGGCTAAGCACTTCACACATGTATTAACTCAAGTATCTCCATTTCCACCACACTTCAAGATTTTCACGGCACTGCTCACAATGGCCCCATGTGGGCTGAAGTGGATGGATTCATGATCATCCTCTTTTTCACTGGAGGAACTAGGCAGAGAGAAGAGAGGTGACTTTCCAGGGTCATATAGGAAGGAAGGGCTGCTAGAGCTACCTAGAACTAATATTCTCTGCTCCAAGATCCATCCAGCTCTAACATTCTGTGTTCTAAGATTTCTATAATTTCTAAACATTCTTTGTTCTGGTGTGCTAGCTAGCTCTAGCTAATCCAATTTGCAGGTTTCAATGCCTACTCCTCATTACACCACATATGAACATTGATTGATCCATGATCTAGAAATCATGTTTCTAGATCTAAAAGGGATCTTATAAATCACCAAGCCTATGTAATTTTACAGATAAGGAAACTGAGGCCTCCAAAAGTCAAGTGATTCACCCCAGGTCCCAAACATAGTCAGCTACAAGGCTGAGTTTCCAAACCAGACCCTTTGATTTCAAATCCAGTGTTCCCTTTATCTTACATTGCTGTCATTGCCTTCAGGGAATCTATAATGTAGGAGGAGGAGGAGACATGGACAAAAAAATCTTTAAGGTCACATATCTAAGAACAAGCATAAGAGGAAGGGGCAGAGTGCTAGGAGAGTGCTGGGTGGGGTTGGGAGGGCAGTAAGATGGCTCAGTGGATAGAGATCCAGGGCTAGAGATACAAGGAGAGTAAAAATATGGCCTCATATACTTCCTAGCTGTATGACCCTGGGCAAATCACTTAATCCCAATTGCCTAGCCATTTCTGCTCTTCTGCCTTAGAATTAATCCAATTCTAAGACGGGAAGTAAGGGTTGTTATTTTTTAAAGTTTGTTGAAGGAGGCAAGGAACAGTCATTTTCCCCAACCATTTGTCCACAATTATAAGGAGCAACATAGAACAATACTTTAAATTTTGTTTCTGTGAAAAGACAATCAGAGAGTGGAGAGGACACCCAGCCAGGTGAGTGAGAATCCATGTTCTGTTATTTACTAGATGAATCATGTAAGGTGAATCAATGGCCCCGCCTGAACCTCGTGCCCTCTTGTGTACTTCTGTTGCTCAACAGTGGGCAAGATACTTCTTTCCCCACAGCCCAAGTTTCTCTATCTATAAAATGGGAAGATTTAATTCAATCATCTCTAAAATTCCTTCCAGCTAATAGTCTATGCTCTAAGAACCCATCCAGTTCTAACGTTCTGTGTTCTAAGATTTCTGCCAGCCCCAACATTCTTTATTCTATGTTCTAAACTCCCTTCTACCTCTAATATTCTATGTTCTGAGGTTCCTTCCAGCTCTAGCATCCTTTGTTATGTCTTCTAAACTCCTATCCTTAACATTCTATGTTCTGAGATTTCTTTTAGCTCTGACATTCTTTGTTCTGTGTTCTAACCATCCATCTTTAACAGTCTGAATTTCAAGATTTCTACCAGTGTTCTAACATTTTTGTTCTATGTTTTAAATTCCCTTCTGTCTCTAATATTTTATGCTCTGAAGTTCCTTCCCAATTCCAACATCATTTGTTCTGGATTCTAAACTCCTTTTAAACTCCTACAATCTTTATATTATCTAAAAATATGACAAGAATTGGAGAAGCCAAACTCCTCTGATCCCTTAAGCTCAGTCTCAAACAAGGGTGGCTTTTGTTTTCCCTGATATTGCTTGGTTTATTTTTATTGACATGGAAGGCCTGAGGTTTATATACTTGACAGAACATTCTGTCACTAAACAGCTAGCTGTAGGGGGAAAGTATTTGGTTTTTTTTTTCAGGTGCTCTGAGTTTCTTTGAACCATGGGAATATTTTAGAAGATGATACATCACACACACACACACACACACACATATATATATATGCATATATATATATATATATATATATATATATATGCCATACTGACTGGAGATTGGTAAGTTAATGGCAGTAGCAGATTTTAATGGCACAGAATAATGAGACAAGAGCATTAGCAACAAATAATAAATAGCCTGACCTTAGGTTCAAAGACGAGGATAGAAATAAAGCACTAGACTGGGTTCTAGTGCCAGCTCAGCCACTGGCTTGCATGTAATTTGGATAGGTTCAAACTTCCTTTTCTAGGCCTCAGTTTCATCCTCTATAAAGTGAGGGAGTTGGACTAGATAATCCTTAAAGTCCCTTCTAAGTTTAAAAAGTGATTTTTAAAAGATAGTGGTAGAGGAAAAAAGGGGGAAAGAGATGAGAACTATAAAAGAAAGATTTGGAAAAAGAATTAGCAGCTCAGAACAAGAGGTACAAAATAAATTTATCCAGTGATTCTCGAAAGCTAGGTTAGGTGCCATGTTGGTGAATCCATGGCACGTATGCCTCTGTATACTGGAAAGGGTTGCTTTCCTCCCCTTCTCCACTGTGCTTAAGGACATTTTTCACACGCCCCATCCCTCCACAGTAGCCCAATGTGAGCACTCTTCCTCCCCTGTCTGGGGTAATGTAAGGGTTTCACAGGCAGTTTGAGGGTACATCTTGGTCACATGGTCTCTAAAAGTTTCACCATCACTGGTAGGGCTTTAAAGTGAAGAGGAAAAGAGCTTTTAAAAAGTAAAGGATGGGGGGCAGCTGGGTAGCTCAGTGGATTGAGAGCCAGGCCTAGAGACAGGAGGTCCTAGGTTCAAATCTGGACTCAGACACTTCCCAGCTATGTGACCCTGGGTAAGTCACTTGACCCCCATTGCCTAGCCCTTACCACTCTTCTGCCTTGGAACCAATACACAGTATTGATTTTAAGATGGAAGGTAAGGGTTTTAAAAAAATATTTTTTTTTAAAGTAAAGGATGAGGGTGAGGCATTAGGGGTCAACTAAATGGCTCTGTGGATAGAGTACCAGACTTGGAATCAAGAATACTCACTTCAAGATATTTGCTAGCTTTGTGACCCTGAACAAGTCACTTAACCCTGTTTGATTCAGTAAAAAAAAAAGGGGGGGAGAGGGGTGGTGGAGATAAAGAGGGTTGTTTTATTTTATCCTTGGGGCAATAGGGAGCCCCTGGAATTAACTGAAGTTATAACATGAGTCATCTGAACAGAAAAGATAATTAAACCCTAGGGAGCTGATGAGGTTACCAAGAAAATACAGAGAGAGAATAGAGTACAGAATAGAACCTAGGGAAGCACCCACAATTGAGGCCATAATATCAATCATCTAACACAAGAAATAACAGTCAGGTAGGAGGAAAACCAGGAAAGAGCACAGTTGCAAAAACTCAGAGAGGATAGAGACTCCAAGAAGAGAGGGTGGTCAATGGTGCCAAGTATAATACATAAACTGAGGATTATTACTGAGAAAAGACCATGAGATTTGTTAAGAAATTGTTGGTAACTTAGAAGAGAGCAGTTTCAGGTAAGAGATGAGATCAGAAGCCATATTGCAAAGAGTTGAGGAGTGGCCAATAGGGGAGGAAGTGAAGGCAATTTTTTTCCTAGGCATTTGGTTGAATAAGACTTTGCTTGACTTAGGACAGCCCAGAGGTCTGTCCTTTTTTCTGCACGTCTGTTGAAGGCCATCTCCTCAGATAATTAAATCTTGAGTTTGATGCATACCTTCAAAATCTTGTTAAACTAAGAAGGGAGGAGAACTGTAGTTTCCAAGACCTGATTCTGTTATTCCAAGTATCTCCATTGTTACTGATCAGGAAATAGCTAAATCACATCTTCTAAAGAATATTCTGATTAGGGTGGAATAGTTTTAAAATTCACAGCATGAGAGATATAAGATGATAAGCATATAAAAAGATAGAACTATGTGCTCTTTTTTACTAAGCTGACATTTGGAGTACCAACTCCCTGTCAATCATTATTTTAAACCCTCACCTTCCACCTTAGAATCAATACTATGTACTGGTTATAAGGCAGAAGAACAATAAGGGCTAGGCAATGGAGGTTAAGTGACTTGCCCAGGGTCACACCTAGGAAGTGTCTGAGGTCAGATTTGAACCTAGGACAGCCTGACTCTCTCAATACACTGAGCTACCCAGCTACTCCCCCAGCAACCATTTTTGTTCTATCATTTCCAATGCAAAGATCATCCTTCTTGTCCAAGGAACTATGCAAAATCCATGGATTTGTGCATCCACGTGAGTCTTTTCATCTAATTGTTTTTCTTCTCATTGGAATTATTTCCCTTTGTGTCTTCAGAATTTAATTCTCAAGTGTCTCACATTGCTCCTGGACTGTTTCCCTGAAGCATTTTATTTCATGGGATCCTACCTATCTTTCCACTGAATCCAAAATCTAGAGTGTATGTCACATTATGCCTGATTTTCTTCTCCTCTAACACAAACTCTAGGAACCATCATTTCCCTCCATGGTTTGCATCATTTTTACCTCACCAACCAGTTCCTCCCTGTTGGGGAGAATGAGATTAAGAAAATAATTTCCCTTTATTGAATCTTTCTCCTTCAAAAGGATTAAATTATCACTAAGGCAAGTGAAGTTATTTGAAGCTCTGTTTTTCCCAGAGAGAGTTTGAGCAGATTTCTGGATAATTGAGATCCCCAATTACTACTCTCAAACCATATTTGTGTGTACAGATTTGTAGTCTATTTCCCAAATTCCTCATCTCTTTCTTCATTCTATTTATATGGTTTCCAGTTATAATGACAGCATTTCTGTTCCTCTCTCCACTGAATTTCACCTAAATGTTCTCCATGATGCTTTCCCTATCCAGTTCTTGGATTTACTTACATAACTAGCATTTTCAGTCAACTAATATTTATTAGGCATCTACTATATGTCAGGCACCATGCCAAGCACTGCAGGTACAAAAGACAAAAAACAGTCCCTGTTTTCAAGGACCCTAATGGGAGAAACAGCATTCAAACACCCATGGACAAACAAGATAAATTGAGGGTAACCTCAGAGGGAAGGTACTAAAATTAAGGACTAGAAGAAGTTTCTAGACTAAGGTAGAATTTTATCTGAGTCTTGAAAGAAATCAGAAAAGGTAAGAGGTGGAGATGAGGAGAAAGCACATTCCTGGTATAGGGGACAGCCTCAGGAAATGAAATGCTCAAAGTTAGAGATGAATTTATTTATTTTTTTAATTAATAAAGAGACCAGTGTCCTTGGATCATGGATTCCATGGAGGGGAGTAAGGTGTAAGAAGCCTGGAAAACTGGCAGGGAAGGGAGAGGTTATAATGGTTTTAAAAGCTAAACAGTGAGTTTTCTATTTGATCCTAGGAGTAATAGGAAACTGCCAGAGTTTATCAAATAGGGATGGGATATGTCCAGATTTGCATTTTAGGAAAATCAGTTTGATAGCTTAATGGAGAATGAACTGAAGTAAGGAAAGACTTGTGGCGGGGGAACCAATCAGGCTTGCTATATAGCCAGGTATGAGGTGATGAGAGCCTGAAAGAGGAGAGGGGTAGGGAGTTCCAGTGTCAGAATAAAGAAAGGGGTATATAGAAGAGATGCTCTGAAGGTAGAAATGACATGGATTATCAACTGATTGCATATGTAGGGGTGAGAGAGATTAAGGACTCAAGAGTGACACCTAGGTTGTGAGCCAGTGTGACTGGGAGGATAGAGGTGCCCTTGACAGTCAAAGGAGAGTTAGGAAGAGGGGAAGAGGCTTGTGGGAAAAGATAATGAGTTCTGTTTGGGATGTATTGAGTTTAGGGCACCTTCAGGAATCCAGTTAGAGATGTCTAAAAGGCAATTAAAGATAGGAGACTGGAGGGCAGAAGAGAGGTTAGGGCTGAATGAGTAGTTCTTGTTATTCTAGAGGTCTATGAGGTCAATACAAGGAAAGCCTTCCTAACAGTTAGAGCTATTCAGAAATAGAATGGATTACTCCATAGAGTTACGAGTTCCTCATTAATGGAAGTCTTCAAGCAGAAGGTGACTGAATAGCCAATTATCATGGAAATTGTGAGGGAATTCCTACCCAAGATGGGCTGTATTATATGACCCCTGAGGTTCCTTCGAGCTTTGAGACTGTATGATTCTGTGGTTGATCTTCACAACCCCCTTGAAGATGATAATCTGGCCTTCCTGAGAGCACCTGTAATAAGGAAGCTCACTGCCCCATAAGGAGGCCTTTTCCAAGTCAAAATAATTGAATACATAGAAATTCATATCTGAAGACATATCTGAAGAAATGAAGGGTTTTCCAATATGAGGATGAGGATTTAGAGTTCATTGGTCCAAATTTCCATTTAAAAACATCAAAATTCAAATAGAAAACACGTTATTTCTATAATAACTTGGCACTTACTCAGATGAATGCAGTGTCTTATCAGTGAGAAATATCCCATCCAGTGATTCAGATCACAAACTCTTCACACCTTCTCATCCTGTCTCATCCAAACCTTTCTGGAAAAATCTTGTGTAAAGTATCCATCCAAAACATTGGATGCTTTCCTTTAATTTTATCCCACATATATATTATTGCCAAAAACTAAAGGGGAAAAAACCCTCTTTGATTATCCTCACTGGATTACAGTCTGAAAAGGAGTAATGAGTAGCTAATAAATTGTTTTCCCTGTGTATGAGTTCATTAGTGAAACAACGAATTGGGTAATTTGGACACCTGGCTCAGTGTATCACATCATCAATGGCCCCTTCACCTTGCATCATGCTTTCATTTTGAGCTCCCAGTCAATGGTCTTTTTGTACAAGACCCTATCAAGTAAAAGCATTTACTTATTCCTGACTGTATTCCAGGCAAAAGAGAGAAGACATAGCTAATAAATAGTGCTCGTTGATCAAAAAGTGAGATAAAATGAACAATGAACTGGGAGCCAGGACAATAGGGTTCTAATCCAAGTTCTGATACTCATTCCTCATGTGACTTCAGGTTCTATACCTCCCATCACTGTAAAATGAGTGGACCAAATAATCTCTCGAAATTTCATTCCAACTTTAATATTCTATGTTCTGAGGTTCCATCCAGTTCTAATAGTCTATGTTCTATTCTCTCTCTTATAACCCTTATCTGATTCTGCTCTTTTGTCATCATTCATGTCTATGTCTTTTACCTCCTGTGAAATTGTGAGTTCTTTGTGGACAAGGATTGCATCTCATTCATCTGTTTATTCTCCCTTAATGCTGAGGACAGGGACACACAGCAATTGTTCAGGGAATGGATGAGTGGATAAATGGATGAATGAATGGATGAAGTGGGGTCTGTCTAAAGGTAGTTTTTGTAAAAGTGTAAAAAACACCAATATGACACTGGGGTCAGAATAGGTAGGTTTAAATCCCAGTTCTACCATTTACTGAATGACCCTGAGCAAATCACTTAAGCCTCAATTTCCTCATTTGCAAAATAGGGGTAATAATACTTGAACTACTTATATCACAGGGTCCATCATTGTGAAGAATACATCATGTAACCTTAACGCTCTATAGAAATGGGCATCATTATTGTTATGTTCAGGATCCCTTCCAGCTTTGACATTTGTATTCTATGGTCCCTTCTGATTCTAGTATCTTAGATTCTATGGCCACTTCTAACTTTAACAGTCTATTCTACATGAGAAAATATATGAGGAAAGCATACTTTGAAAAAATGGTCAAACCATGTAAATGTAGATTACTACTAAGGAGGCTAAGCATTCTCACTTCCATTTGGCTTATGCTGTGGGCCTTGATTTCCCCATCTGTAAAATGAGGAGGTTTGATTTGATGTCTAATAATAATAATAATAATAATCTTATATTTATATAGTGCTTTACAGCCTGCCCTCAGATCAGTTCCAGCTTCCAGTCTTCATATCCCTGGGCTGAGCATACCTTTTTTAATCACTTGATACCAAAGTAGACCTCAGCCCAGCCCAGTGTGCTAAAACATTATCGAATTCTGCACCCAGAGAGGCAAATGAATAAGGTTTCCTTCCAGTGACATGGCACTACTTTTATGCATTGTAACCTCTATGATGGGGAATGCCAAAGAGGACAAGGGGAGAAGTGACTAAAAGACCACAGAACTGTGCAGAAATGGGGAAGTGGGAATCAGTGGAAGCAGAAGGTAAGGGCTTCTTCATGTCTACAATCATTTCAACATCCTCATCCCACATGGAATCCAAGCCACCAAATGCACAAAAGTTACTGTGTGAACTTGGGCAATTAATTTCCCTTCTTTGGGGAAAGTGCTCTGCTCTACCCACCTCCAAAAGATTATTGTGAAGATCAGATGGCATAAAGGTCAATTCCTCTCTCTAGACCTCAGTTTACTTATTTTTTAAATGAGGGTGATAATACCTTCCATACTTGCCTCCTGAGGGTTACTAGAAAGATCAGGTGACCTTGGAAAAGTCAATTCCCTTCTTTGGACTCAGTTTCCTCAATTGTATAATGAAAGAGTTGGGTATTGCCATCTGTCCATGCTTACCACTTTGCCAGGAAAATAAATAAGGCATCAGAAAATGGGAGAAGACCACTTTTAAAAACATGTTCCTCATGTCTTTGGTAGGTGGACAAAGTGAGGAAAAAGCAATGGCATTAGCTGTTGGGGTCTTTTGTTTTGTGATCTGACATGGTAGAGACATGCCAGGCTAGCTTGGAAGAAGAGCAGGAGGGTATAGCCTAGGCCAAGTGGTAAAGCAGATGTGCCCGCCAGACGACATTGAATCTTGGTATGGTATCATCACCATGTCATTGAGAATCCGTTCTTGTGGGCCACGGGCAGGTTATAATCAATTGGCAAGTGCATTGAATAGTTGAACCCTGACCCCAGCCCAAGCTCTAGCTTTGACAACATGCTGGTATTAACAGCTCTCTACCTGGACCTCCAGTTAGGGGTCATCATCCTGGGTGTCCCTGGGGTGTCCCCCATTAGTCCACAAGCTATCAGACAGTATGTGCTTGGCTCCTGGCCATGGCTACCCCCTGTGGCCTCCACAATGACCACTTCTCTCTCCTTTCTAGGATCCCAGTCCAACCCAAGAGCTCAACCCAACCGGGAAGCCCAGTCCAACCCAGCAGCCCAGCTCAACCCACTAATCCAATTCAACCCTCCGCTGGGGATTCAGATAAGGATCAAGGTCCCGTAGGCCAGGAGCTGCCTGCTGTGGCTGAGATCCCAGAAGCACCCCGGACAGAATGTAATGAAGGGTCACCCAAACCCTCGGTCCCTGAGCTGCTGCCAAAGGAGCTGCCAAGGAAGGAACTTCCTTCTGAGGGCCTGTGAAGACACACTCATAGTTTGCATGAAACATGTGCTGTATTGTCTTGCTGGAGTCCAATAAAACTGGTGTCATTGATGGAATTGGCTTGACTGTGTATGGTCAGGGTGGGATATGCTTATGGGTCGGGGTATCAACCTCTGATGCAGAACCACCTGGGAGAAGGCAGACAGGCCAAGAAGGTGCTATCCAGAATGTCACCATTTAGAGACAGGGGATCCTGAGTTCAAATCTGACCTCAGACCCTTCCTAGCAGTGTGATCCTGGGCAAGTCACTTAACCTCCATTGCCTAGCCTTTACCGCTCTTCTGCCTTGGAACCAAAACATGGGATTGATTCTAAAAAGTAAGGTACGGGTTTAAAAAAAATTTTTTTTGATTATGGTTTCAGAAATCAATAAAGTAGCATTAATGAACCTAGCACAACAGCCCCCTCCTCTTCTTGCCTGTAGGCAGTTCCCTTCCCATCTGTTCTCACAGGGATCTGACAAGGTAAAACAACCTGGAGCTTTTCTACTTACTGTAAAACCTCTTAGATAGTCAGTGTCTCTTGGTATGATACAGGTAATGTGAACTCTGAAAACTGAGAGCAAGCAGGGATGAGGTACCTCTTTCTGGCAGCCACTTTTCCAATTTCTAGCTGTTTTCAAGTATACTAATTTAGTTGTCTCTTCCCCTAAGGACACAAAGAGCCTGGGTTTGTAGACTTACAAAACTAGCGGGCAAGGAAGAAAGCATCTGGGTACCATTCGCAGAAGACTTCATATTCAGCTCCCATATATCCCAACACCTCAAAGTATAGGTCAAAAGATTCCAGAGTGTCCCGCTCAGCTAGAGCCTGGCCATAGTGTCAAGGAAAACTTCTGTCACTGTGTTGCCAGGATATTCTTTCTCTTTTACCTTGAAAATTCCACTCTGCTCCCCTTAGCTCAACAGTCAGTGCCAACCAATGCTGTCTCCTTTTTAAATCTCCCCAGGTGAATATGTCCTGCAGATATGCCCCAGACCAGGTGATTATGTTGCTGCTAGCCAGGGCCCACCTACTTATTACCCAGGTAATCAGACTCCCTAGGGCCACACTGCATTGTTTCAAAGAGGTCGCATCTCATTTGCTTTCCTGAGGGCACTGTGAGCTCTGGTCTCTGAGAGTCCATTGGAAAATACAAGACCAGGAGCCTGCTATTCTGCTTTTTATGGGGAGAGTGGAAGGATACACAAACAAGGAGGCAGACTGGTTCCCTCATTAGCACTATTGCTAACAGCTGCTACCTTCCTGCTCCTTAGCTCAATTTTCCTGTCTTCCTGAATATAATTTTAAAACAAGCAAATAAAGAGGTGAACTCTTACCCACTGAGGCAGCCAGGTGGTGCCATGGAGCACAGGTCTCTGGGCCTGGAGTCAATGAGGGGGAGTAGGTGGGGGCAAGAAGGAAAAAATATGAGTAAACAACAGAAAAAGGAGAAAGAAATTAGAAATGACAGCTTCTATCCAGGCAATAAACAAAGAGCAAATGAAACAGAGGAGGAGCAAGGAACTTCAAGCAAAAACTCAGGAACTTCAGTGAATTGGGCACAGGCTTTGGAAGGACTCAAAACACAATTAAGAAAAAAACAATCAAGAGAGGCTGAAGACAATTGGGAAAAGAACTTAAAAAGCAAAAAATGGTCATCTGGAAACAGAGGCACATGAACTAAAACAAGAAAATAGTATCTTAAAAGCCAGGATTGACCAGCTTGAATATGAGGCAAAGAAACTTAAACATGACCTACCAAAAAAAAATAACAGACCAAAAGGAAAAGGATGACAAAAAAGCCAGGAATGAAATTCAGTCTTCAAATATAACTTCAGATACATGCTAGCTATGTGACCCCAAGCAAATCATGTAACCTCTGTCTATTGCAGTTGTTGCAGTTGTCGTGGGAAAAGCATTTCATTTTATAAACCTTCAAACGTTATTAAAATATGAAGAAAGAACATAGCATTAATTAAGCAGCTACCATGTGCCAGGAACTAGGCTAAGCACTTTTCAAACATCTCTTTTGATCCTCACAACTACCGTGGAAGGGAGGTTCTATTATGATCTCTACTTTACGGTGGAGGAAATTGAGCTAGACAGAGATCTATCACTAATATCACGAATCTCTAGACAGTGATTTGCGCAGTCACAGACCCAGTAAATGTCTGAAGCTGGATTTGAACTCAAGTCTTCCTGACTGTAGATAGGCCCAGTATTCTATCCACTGTACCATCATGCTGCCTCTGAGCAAAAGCTAAAAGCTGGGTCAGGAGACTAGCCAGGAACAATGAAGTAAGAGCCAGAGGAAGGCTATGTATAGGAACGCTATGGAAAGAGATCACATCATCTCAGGGGTGGAAGGGCCCTTAGGAGGTCATCTAGGATTACCCAGACCTGAACAGGAACACTTTCTAAATCCTCCCTGTGTAGCACCCCTTCTAAGCTGACCCTCTAAACCATCTCCCACACCAGCAACTGATAACTTCTCCCCTTAGGGATCTAGGGGTAATCTAGAACAGTTGGGATTTTTAATGCTATCCCTTGAGAGCCCCCATCTGGGGGCTTCATAAGGAAGAGCACACCAGATGATTAAAAATTAACCAGTGAGATAGCCCTACTATCAATTAACCAGTTGAAATCAATGAACTTTTACTGAACTTTTACTGAGAAGGCATAGCAGGAGGAGAAAGCAAAAATGCCCCCTCCAGACTTTAGGCATCCCCCTCCTTTGCATATGCTCAATTCCCAGGGGAGACTGGGCTCAGCTTGAAAGCACAAAGGTAGTGAACTCATGTGGCCAGAGTAGGGAGGAGGACCTCAAGACTTCTAGCCCAAGGAGTCATTTTCTCTCTTCTTTGAGAACCCCAAGTTCACTTCTGAGACTGGCATCTCAGCTGCGCTAGCTCCTTGTCAGATTGAATGGCTCAGCTGATAGGTCAATCCACTGGTAAGCTGGGTCAGTCCTGTGCTCAGTTGGATTAAGGAGGTTGTCCATTGTCTACATTGGGTGCTCTATCAGGCTCAGCTGCTGCCACCAGGCTCCCGGTGTCACCTCAGATGGCCTTGAAGGATCTACCAGTCTCACCAGTTGCCAGGGCACTACCATCTCAAAATATGCCCTTACCTCTGCTCAGCAAAGAATAACCACAAAAGAAGTAGGCACCAGTCCTTAAAGGACACATAATGGGGGGAGATGAGGCAGCAGAAACCACTGTTCCTGCCCCAATGAAGACTCAGACAATTTCTGTTTCCCTAAATGCCAAGAAGGGAAAGTACAAAAAGGGCTGAGAAAGAAAGTATATCGATCCTTTTGTGCGCAGACCCAGCTCTGTCTCTATCATTAGTCTTCCTGGCACCAAAAGCCAAACAGAAAACTCCTTCCCATATCTCATGGCTAGAAGAAGGATGGAAACCAGCAAATGTTACCCATGTTCTGTAAACCCCATCAGGAAGAACGTACGTATAATATAATACTGTCCAGTATTCCTGCATTGCTGTAAGGGCTGGGCTATTTTAGCCATGACTGTAATAAGTCAGTCCCCCATTCTACCTAAGAAACCACCACTCAGTTTTCATTAAAAGTCCGCAGTCATGGGGAACTCACTACTTCTCAAAATGTAGCAGTGGGCAATCCTCACATCAAGCCATCAGTAGCAAAGAGATTAGAGAATTCACAAAAGCCACAGATCTGGTCTGTCAGGCACTCCAAAGAATAGAAGAGAGGGGGAGATTTTGAAATTGCTTACCTCTGCCAGAAAGCCTTTTAGGCTACTCCACTTCAGTAGGAATAAGTGACTGGCTTCCCAAAATGGGGCCCACCCAGAACCTAGATGGCATAGGATATTGTAGTTTAGCAACTGGCAAATTTAGTCATTTAAGGATCTAAGTTGAATCCCCTACAACTTCTTACTTATGTGACCTTAGACAAGTCACTTAACCTATGTTGGCCTCAGTTCCCTCATGGAGAAAATGAAGGGGTTCAACTCTGAGATCTCTTTCTAGCTCTAAATTTATGATTCTTAAGACCTAAGTCAGACCTTCCTTCCTTCTTTCTTTCTTTCTTTTCCTTCCTTCCTTCCTTCCTTCCTTCCTTCCTTCCTTCCTTCCTTCCTTCCTTCCTTCCTTCCTTCCTTCCTTCCTTCCTTCCTTCCTTCCTTCCTTCCTTCCTTCCTTCCTTCCTTCCTTCCTTCCTTCCTTTCTTATCTTCTAAGACATGACCTCTGTAACTACAAGAGCCCAGCACATCAACTTCCCCAAACTCAGTGGGCTCATGTAATAATCACCAGCATCTGGCCCAGGTCTCTGGATGCCATTTTAAACAGCCCTGTTTTTAATTTTTAAATAGGCAATGCCAGGGAACAATTGGGAAACAACTGCTCCCCAGTAGCTGGTCAGTCTGCAATAACCCCTTCCTTGTGTAGAAAGCAAAGACTCCTTTCTGCAAAAATGACTGACAGGGACATGTGACACAGAATCACATGGGAGCCTGGGTCAAGATTCTAAGGTCCCAACTGAAACCAGACTTCTGGGGGAAGCTTTGGGAGTAGCTGAGATTTCCATCTTTCTACAAGGTTTCTGGCCCTTTTTGAGATACCAGCTTGAGAGGAGAAAACCTGCTTGAACTGGCTGCTGGCAGCTGGGCAGAAGACCAAAGAAGAGCCATCCCTTCTCTGCTGGACCTACTTTGGACTTCACCTCTGGGATCTTGGCTCATTTACTGGGCTCTGTTTTGTGAGGTTCTGTTTGGGGGGAACTTAACTTATTTAGCCTAGATAAGATAGCCATTGGGATTGTATTAAGGGAATTTAGGTTTGGGGATAAGATTAAGAACTTTTCCTAATCCTTTGTTACCCTCCTTCCTCTCCCATCAATAAACTTAAAATATTTAGGTGTTTCCCTCTTGTCTCTGTCCCTTAAAGAATCCCTTAAACACTTGACACCCATCTCTCTATGTGTTTCCATGCGGAGTTCAGTCCAAATGAATTCAACAAGTATTTCACTCTTTACTTCCTCAGTAATAATTCTAAAAGAAACAGGCAAGGGCTCCTCGATTAGGATTAAGAGTCTTGCCCAGGGTTACACAGCTAGGAAGTGTCTGAGGACAAATCTGAACCTAGGACTTCCCGGTTATAGTTCTGGGCTCTATCCACTGAGCCACCTGGCTGACCCAACAAGTATTTATTGAAGTTTAGGTTGGCCTTGGATCTAGCTACTTCAGAGGTAATCTGCCTGGACCTACTTTCCAAGTCCCGTAAGCATGCATCCATTTTGAGGCTGAGAAAAACTAAGGCAAGAAATATCTTAACCCAAGTTTTGATGTGGAACAAGAAGTTAAACCTTCCCAGTATGATAATTGCTGCCCCACACTAGCCTGAAACATCAAGCAAAGGTCAGTCCAGGGCTTTATTTATTCTCTACATACTCACATGCCTATAAGAGAGATCACAGAAAAGCAAAAGACATAAATGAATGAGGGAACCCAGAGCCATCACACCACTTGATTCCTTTGGGGTCCTATTTACACTGAATCTGAGATTCTAAAACTGTGATTCCAAGATCTAGGCCTGGACTCAAGAGGACCTGGATTCAGATTTGGTTACAAGCACTTCTTAGCTGTGTGACCCTGGGCAAGTCACTTAACCCCAGGTGCCTAGCCCTTATCACTCTTCTGCCTTGGAACAGATTCTTAGCATCAATTCTAAGATAGAAGGTAAGGGTTTAAAAAATTGTATTCCAGCATCCTAGGATTTTAGCATGAAATTTTAGTGCAATTTTAGCACAAATACCTAAGCCCAGGAGAATTTGTCATTTTTACTATTCATTAATAGCAGCAGGGTTAGCCCTGGACAAAGTTTTAAATGAAGTGTCTGAAGCTCATGTTTCAGTCTCTTTCTTCTCCTTCCTTTGGTCCTCCCCTGCTCTGCTTCTCAGACTGAGAAAGCAGAGAGTTCTTTTTAATTTTTTTTGGAGGAGGGAGAGAGCTGTCTTTGCTTCTTCTTTTTCTTTTCCTTTCTTTTTCCCCCAAAAAAGGTGAGAGAGAACAACACTGACCACCCCCCCCCCCCCCTTAAGGAATGAAGTACTAATGATGCAATTTCAGGTTTGATAGAGAGGCAGGAATTCTTGGTCAGCAGGACCTTCCTCTATTAGTGATTCATGGATTTGCAGACGGAAAGGACCAAATGTACCATCCAGACCAACCCTCTCATTTTCTAGGTGAATGAGCTAAGGCCCAGGTGGTTAAGGGACTGGCCCAAAGTCTCATATGTAATAAATTACATCTCTTTTGAAAACTTGAAAGTGCATATAGAAGCACTAGGTAGTACTATTATTATCACTTCTAGACTATAAGTTCCCTAACCATAGGGACAAAAGCTTTTAAATCTTCGTATTTTTTTCAGGTCCTGTGCAAAGATAATAGGTGTGGGAATGAGAAAGTATGAGAGGGATGGAGAGAGTGGTTGAGGGAAGGAAGGAAGGAAGGAAGGAAGGAAGGAAGGAAGGAAGGAAGGAAGGAAGGAAGGAAGGAAGGAAGGAAGGAAGGAAGGAAGGAAGGAAGGAAGGAAGGAACAAAGGAAGGAAGGAAGGAAGGAAGGAAGGAAGGAAGGAAGGAAGGAAGGAAGGAAGGAAGGAAGGAAGGAAGGAAGGAAGGAAGGAAGGAATATACAATAGCTGAGTAACTTCCATCTTTGGGCCCATAATTAACTTTTTGACCTAGAGCCAGCTGGAGAGGCAAGGAAAAAGACAAAAGCAGAGATAGGCACAGAGAAGTAGACATGGGTAGAAAGGCAAAGAGAGGCAGAGAGGCATGAGGTAGGAGGAGAGGGGGAAACAAAGAAAGACAGATGGAACCAAGCCCTGATGACAGGATAATGTGCTTGTGGAATTCTCAAGTTCCAGCCCTTAAGCTTCTGTCTCCTCTTGTCTCTGTAGTCTTCCCTCTTCTTTCTTCTTCATTTCTTTGTTTCTCCCACAGAGCTATAAATGTATCTCCCTAAGGAGCTTTCACAATTCACCTGGCTCTGATTATCGCATCTTCTTCTAGCTCTAAGCAGGTCTCTTGTTTGTAGGTGGCTATGGAGGGTGTGCAGGTATTTTTTCTGTGTGTGCCCAGGCTCCCTTTGCCTACACAAGTGTCCAGGTAAATGTTTAACCACTGTTGTTCTGGGGGGAAAGAGTACCTATGGACATTCTTAAGTTCGGTCTGCATTATTCATGTTTTCTTAAGTCTAGACAATAAACAGAACAATAAATCAAGCCAAGATTTGTGTGTGGTATTTACAGATTTCCAAAGTGTAAATGCTCACGCAGAAAATTTAACAATAGTTTGAGCAGGACACCCCTCTGCCCTTGGACCAGGGCTTCCTGAAAGCAGGGGCTGCATCTCCATGTCCTAAAAACAGAACTCCTTGAAGGGAAGGGCTGTGTCTCCCCACTTTAGCCCCTTTAGAGACGCCCTAAAGGCAGAGAGTGTGACTCTTCTCATATATGAGGGTTTTTCAGAGCAGTGCCTTATCTCCAGACCTCAGACAAGGAAGTCACTGAGGGAAGAGCCATATTTCCTTCTCCTGATTTAGGATTTTCTGAGGATGGGGCAGAGGTTGTGTCTACCCCTCAAATTAGGAGAGAAATTATAGGTCACCATTTTACAGATGAGGAAACTGAGACTTAGAGAGATTAAGTAATTTGCCTAAAGTCATAGAAACTGCAAATGGCAAAGGTGGGATTTGAACTCTAGATCTCTGGCTCCAAATCTAAGAACACCCCTCTGATACCCTCTCAAAATCCTTTTTTTTCCCCCTTTGGTTTTCCTCCATGCTATGTAGAGCAGGACTGGATTCTTCTTTCTTTCTTTAATTTCTTTATTAGCAATTACATGTTATAACAGATTTCCACACATTTTCCTAAGCTATATGATTGAACTTATCTCTCTTCCTCCCGGTGCTGGCAGGCCATTCAATCTGGGTTATACATGTATTATTGTATATACAAGTTCTTTGGACCTAACTCAGAGTCTGTTACTGGCAGCCTCCGTTGCCATGCCGAGCCCCCCTCCAGTCTCTGTATCAGACTCCAAAGGGAGGCCAATGGGGAGGACATCCAATTCCTACTAAATGCCTTCTTCCCAAAGATCTCATCCCCGTCTCCCTCCCTTTCAAGTCCCCAAGAAAGCAGTGTGTCTGCTTCTCCCTGTCCCCGACTCAAAGAATTCAGATTCTCAGGGTTAACAGGAGCCTCAGAGGGCCTCTTCAAGTTGTTCTGAAAAAGAATCTCCCTGGACCACGTAGTGAGTGAACGGGCATCCAGTTTGAGGCGAATGATGGCTAGGGAGGGACTAGAGCAGGGGTGAGGGGCCTCTTCTCTAGCCTTCCCCCGAAACCCACTGCTAGCTCAGGATGACGGAGAGCAAGACAGAAGCAAAAGGCCCAAATGAGAGAGAGAAGAAAAATTGGGTCAGGAGTAGAGAAGAGAGGCAGAGACAGGCAGGTGTTTAGCTTGAAATGGAAATGATTTAGGTAGCAAAGGACTGATATTTTGCTTCTGAGAGACCCCAGGAGATGCTTGAACAGCACCTGTTTCCCCCCCTGAGAATCCCCGACAGTCAGAGTCATGTAGGGAAAGGTGTCCTAGAGACCTGGATTCTATTCCCAGCTTTGCCACTGACTGCTCAACTCTGAGCACCGTCCATTCTTCTTGGTTTCTTCTGTTGAGGATAGTTAACTCTCCCTGAATCTTTCTCTTTAAAACCCTTACCTTATGCTTAGAATCAATACTGGGTATTGGTTCCAAGACAGAAGAGCAGTAAGGGTCAGGCAATGAGGGTTAGGTGACTTGCCCAGGGTCACACAGATAGGAAGTATCTGAGGTCAGATTTGCACCCAGGACCCCTTGATTTTAGGCCTGGCTTTCTATCCACTGAACCACTGAAAGTGCCCCACTGAAAGTGCTCCACTCTCCCTGAATCTTTCATACAGGCTTTTGAGAGTCACTTGACAAAAAGATTCAGCTAAACTGGTACAAGACCATTCTACCTCTAGCTTCAAGGAAGGCCCTAATCTACCCTCCCCCTGGTCTCTATTGCTATTAAGCCTACTTCTCCCACTCCTATTAATTCAAAGCTAAGATATGAATGACGAAGTACATCTGAGTGAGAATTTTACCAGAGATGTGCATTTTAACAAAAATCCAAGCCTTCAGCTTGTCTATGATTCTTTAAAAAAAATTTTTTTTTACGTCCTTATCTTCCATCTTAGTATCAATACTGTGTATTGGTTCCAAGGCAGAAAGAAGAGCAGTAAGGGCTAGGCAGTGGGGGTCAAGTGACTTGCCCAGGGTCACACAGCTGGGAAGTGTCTGAGGCCAGATTTAAACCCAGGACCCCAACGTTGTCTCCAGACCTGGCTCTCTCAATCCACTGAGCCACCTAGCTGCCCCTTTCTGATTCTTGCCCCTTAGGTCCCTCTAGACTAGCATTCCTAAAACTCAGCTCTTATCACAAACTTCCTGGGCTCAGAGACCTTCCTTGGTTTACAGGACAAAGTCCAGATTCCTAATCCCAGCATGCAACGCCCCACAATGCATCCCCAATCCTGCTCTCCATCCTATGGTCTCCAACAAGTTCCTCACGTGCATGCCTATTTGAACGCTAAAGACTAAGACCTGGACAAGAGTTTTAATATTGTAAACTTGTGTCCCTCTGGGCACTGTCATTCTATCTTTGGTAGAGCCACACACCTACCTTATTCTGTATTTGATCTCTCATCCAGGTGGCTACTACAGCACAGTATACCTTTGCCAAGAAAACCCCAAATGGGGTCCCAAAGAGTCGGACACAACTGAAACAACCGAATACCAAAGAAGTGCCCGGCTCATGGTAGATACTTAATAAATACTTGTTATCTGGACTTGACTGAGCCACCAAGATGATTCGAGGCCCCAAGTTCATGCTATACAGAATTAGTTGAAGAAACTAGATGTTTAGCCTGGAGAAATCCTGGGGAGGACTTTTATAGTATTTAAACTATACTCCTATGGAACGATGATGAAGTAGACTCCTTTAGTTTGGCCCTAGAGGGAAGAAATAGGGAGTGATGGAGGGGGAAGTTGAAGAGATATGAATTTAGGAAAAACTTCCTAACAATTAAACTTGTCCAAAGGGCAATAGACTACTTGGGAGGTTATCAAGTTCCCCTGCCATGGAGGTCTTTGAGTAAAAGTTGGATGGTCGCGTGTCTTAAGTTGTAGAGGGGATTCTCAGGAATGAATCGGGCTACATGACCCAGGGACCCTCCCAGCTCTATTATTCCAAACTTCTGTGACATGATCTTTAGATGTTATGATCTTAAGATTCTAAAATGTTATGATTCCATGGTTTTCAAACTCCCTATTTCTCTAAGCACTCCCAGTGACTTGAGTGTAAGATTTTATTATTCTATATCATCTTCATCATCTCTTTTCCAGTGTTTTCCATTATCATCTTACTCCTCTTCATCATCATCCGTTTCATCATCTTCATCACTTTCATCCTCTTCGTCATCATCTGTGTCATCTTCATCACTTTCACCCTCATCACTTTCATCTTTGTCATCATCATTCTCATCACTTCCTTCTGAAAAAGAAAGGAACATTTTTAAAAGTCCAATTCCTTTGTTGATATGAAACAAAAATGTCCTTCCTTAGATTTAAGATGGAAGTCCATCACTGAGTCCACGCCCCTTCAATTTCCATTGGGATAAATGGATTTGAACCCAGGTCTTCCTGACTCAGTTCACCGCTATCATAGTACTCTTCTGGTTTACAACCTACAAGAGTGCTAGTTATAAGGAATGGATTTTTAATTCAATGAGCAGCATAAAAGAGTAAGGGGAAGCTAGGAGGTGCCACAGTACACAGAGTGCTCGTCCTTGAGTCATGAAGACCTGTGTTTAAATCCAACCTCAGATGGTCATGTTACATGTGGGCAAGTCACTTTACCCTGTTTGCCTCAGTTTCTTCATCTGTAAAATTAATTGGAGAAGAAAATGGCAAACCACTCTAGTATCTTTACCAAGAAAACTCCAAATGGGGTCATGATATGACTAAAATTACAGAATGACAACAAATAAAGAGTAAACAGAATGCTGAACTTGGAGACAGATGATGTGGGTTGTAGTCTCAGTTCTGAACATTTACTACTAATACTGCACACACTAAGCCTATATGGCCCCACCAGTAAAACGAGCCTAATAATTCCACCCACTCCACTGAATTTCACCATCTCAGAACTAGAAAGGACCCCCACCCTGGCCAATCCACACGTAAATAAGAGGACTCTACCCTAATATCCTCCAATAAATGGCCATCCTGTCTCTACTGAATTAAAAGATGTAGTGGATAAAACGTTGGACCTGGAGTCAGGAAAATCTGAATTCAAAACTGACCTTAGATACTTGCTAGCTGTATGACTGCCTCAGTTTCCTCATCTGTAAGATTTTCATAATTAGAACACCTTGTTCCCAGGGTAGTTTTGAGGATGAAATAAGCAAAGTGCTTTACAAACATTAAAGTGATATCTAATGCAATTGTTATTACTTTAACCATTTTACATCCTCACTGAGGCAAGAAAATGCTATAAAGCACTACGGAATTTATGTGCTACAACAACAGCTCATAATATTGTTGTTCAGTTGTGTCTGACTTTGGGGGACCCATTTTGGGTTTTCTTAGCAGAGATGCTGGAGTGGTTTGCCACTGTCTTCTCAAGCTCATTCAACAAATGAGGAAACTGAGACCAACAGTGGCATGCCCAAGGTCACACAACTTAGTAAGTGGCTGAGGCCAGAGTTGAACTCATGAAGATAAGTCTTCCACCTTATCCACAGTGCCTACTAGCTTCCCCATAATATCAGCAAGTCATTATCTTCCTTGAATCCTAGGGTCCTTTGAGATGTGATTAGCAAACTCTTATTGAAGTATATCTTCATATTACCAAAAGCAAAATAACCTTGAAAGACAGAAACATGGATCCTCCACAGAGGTATATAGGTCAAGAATAAATGCCTCTAGAAATGGGAAGTCCTGGGTTCAAATCTGGCCTCAGACACTTCCTAGCTCTATGACTCTGAGCAAGTCACTGAACCCCCATTGCCTGACCTTTACTGCTCTTCTGTCTTGGAACCAATACCCAGTCCTGATTCTAAGTTGGAAGGTAAGGGTTTAAAAGAAATGAATGCCCCAACCCTGGCCCATTTTATACAATGGGATACTGAGGTTTATAACGTCTAATAAGACCTTGGACCACTTCCACCAATTGCCCTAACATCCACAGAGTTAGTTTAATCCAGCATACCCTATCCAGGGAAATTTGGGGGTATTAAAGAGCTGAGTTGTGAAAACTGAAAGAAGCCCAACTGGAGCCAAGGTTTTTGTGCTAAGCCCTCAGAAAATAGCTAGCATGAGCTAGCTGTGACCCTTAACTTTAGGGATGTCTCCAACACTGATGATGTGATGCCTTCTGTCTTCCCCACTCGGGAAGGGTCACAGTAGAGGGAAACCCTGTGAAATTTCACAGCTAAAGCAATTACTGTTCAGGATTTTGTCTATCACCTTATCCTGCCCCTACAGAGTACACATGGGATTATTTTCTCAACTGGACCTTGTTTTCCTTTTTTAAACCCTTACCTTCTGTCTTAGAATCAACACTGTATATTGGTTCCAAGGCAGAAGAGTGGAAGGGTTAGGCAAAGGGAGGCAAATGACTTACACAGGGTCACAGCTAGGAAGTGTCAAAGGCCAGATTTGGAGCCAGGACCTCCCATCTCTAGGCCTGGCTCTCTATGCACTGAGCCACCTCGCTACCTCCTCAAACTGGACCCTTAAAGGAGCCTCTTCATCTTTTACTTGGTCAGAACGTCATACGAAAGGAGCTATAGTTCATTCTTGTGTTCCCAGTAGAGCAGGGGCTCTAGGAGGAGGAAGGAAAGATGCATTTGGCCTGGGTGGAAGTTGAGGACGGGCTTGGGCTGCTCAGGTAGCAAGGGGCACTGCCAGCTGATGAGAACTGGCTAGGTTCCTGTCTGAATGCTCCCCGCTCTCCATTGACACCAGGCGGTTCCCATGGAAGAAGACAGGTCCCTTTCTGGGGAGCCATCATGGTGAAAGGCTCAGTCCCAGCCCTGACTCACCCTGCTGGATTTTCTTAAGGAGCATGTCGGCCACATCTTGCTGGTGGATGGCTTTCAGAACCTTCAAGGTAACCTCCAGGGCATACTTTTCTCCGTAATACTTGACCAGCATTTGAGCAAGATCATCACAGTGGGCAGGTTCCAATTTCCCCCAAGGAATGGGCTTATAACATTTCTTGAGTGCGATGTGGTATAGTTTCCTCTTAAATTTCCTCAGCTCATGTTCCACAAGTTCATCCAGAGAACTGGTCAGATGCTGGTCCATAGCCACTGCTACACACACTAGGCCTGGAAGGCAAGCAAAAAGTAGTCACCGTAATGACATATAATAATAATTATAAATAATAGGTTATTTCTAGAAATAATTTATATACATTTTATTTCCAGAAACAATTTATATACATTTGATTTATTGAAATAATGTGTAACATAGATCCTATAAATATAATAAATAATAGTTATACAAATAGTAACTATATCATAAATAATAATATTAACAGCTACAACTTCCATAGTATTTTAGGGTTTGCAAAATACTTTCCTCCATCCAGACACTATGAGGTAAATGGTGCAAGAATGACCACTTGCCCTGGCTTTTATACAATGGGAAACTGAGGTTCAAAGGGAAGTGATTCATCTAATATGATACAGGACGTTAATGCCAAAACAAGAATTGGAACTCAGTTCCAGGTACAGCTAGGTTGTTCAGTGGATAGAGAGGCAGGCCTAGAAATGGGAGGTTCTGGGTCCAAATCTGGCCCCAGACACTCCCCAGCTGGGTGACCTTGGGCAAGTCACTTAATCCTCATTGCCTAGTCCTTACCGCTGTTCTGCATTGGAACCAATACATTGTAATATTGATTCTTAGACAGAAGACAAAGATTAAAAAAATAAAAATAGATAAAGTAAAATAAGAACTCAAGTCCCCCAATTCTGTGGTATATGAATGAGACAGGATGGTGTGAACTTTGAGTACTTCATTCACCTTGAACAATTCATTCCACCTTTCCTTGAACGTATAAATTGGATTTGGCTTAGATGAGCTTTCACATCCTTTTACAGCAATAAGGCCTTTAGACTCTGACTCCAAGGCCAGAATTCTTTACTGCACTGATATGGGGGCTTTCTAGCTCTTCCTGTACTGAAGGATGAAGCAGTTGACAAAGTTCATCCCAAATGTACTGCCTGATAGCTATTTTGTTGCTGTCGAATCATAATTCAATTATGACCAGCTCTTGGTGATTCCATCTGGAGTTTTCTTGGCAAAGATACTGGAGTGGCTTGACTTTTTCTTCTGCTCATTTTACAGATGAGGAAATTGAGGCAAACGGGGTTACGTGACTTACCCAAAGTCATACAGCTACTAAGTGTCTGAGGCCAGATTTGATCTTGGCAAGATCAGTCTTTTAGGCAATCTATCCACCGTACCACCTAGCTGCCATATTGAATAGCTACCTTGCATTTTATATATAGCACTGTAAGGTTTGCAAAGCACTTTGCATGGGTTAACTCATTTGATCCCCAAAACAATCCTGTGAAGTTTCTGCTGTTTATTTATTCCCATTTTACAAATAAGAAAACTAAAGTAGAAAGCCATTTAGGTGCCTTTGCTCAAGTAAATCTGTTTCAGGTAGGACTTTCTGACTCCAGGCCCACATAGTCCATCTACTGTGCTCCAGTTTCCTTGGAAATAGCAGTCAATTTGGAGTAAGCAGACTTGAGTTCCAATCCTAGATCTGACATTTATTTGCTTGAACCTTAAATAGAGCCATGTGACCCATTTATAACCTGTGGGCCTCTGGATGAGTTATTTATTCTCTTGTCTGCCTCAGTTTCCTCCAATGCAAAATGGAGATAATTGCATCTACTTTGCAGAATTCTCATATGGATAAAAATGAGACACTATTTCTAAAGCAACAGTTTGGAGCACATAGTAGGTGCTCAATAAATTCTTATCCTATTTCTCTTACCCTTCCCTTTAGACCTTCTGCTCATTGGGCCAAGAACCAGTGACCATATTTTACATAACTATAACTTCCAATAGTGTGGATTTAAATACATGCCACCACTTTAGGGAATTCGTTATTTACACTAATCAGATCTAATTGAATTCCAATCACTCAGTGGAAATGGGATGTACGATGAGCTGCATGAGGATGGGAGGAACATGAAGTCAGAGCTAGAAAGGCAGAATCTAGTTCAATCCTTTCATAATATGAGAAAAGAAACCGAAGCTCTGAAGAAGTGACTTTATTTAAAATCCAAGCAAGTAAATGTCAGATCCAGGATTGGAACCCAAGTCTCTTGATTCCAAATCGACTTATTTCCAAGGAAACTGAGGCCCACAGAGAAGTGGCTTGTCTAAGGTTCCATAGATAGTAGAGAGCAGAGCTGCTCTTTGAACCTTATGATTCAACTTTTAGAAAAATGTGAGAGGCAGTCTCATCCAATCAGTCAGTGGACAAGCACTTATTAGGCACTAACTATGTGCTGGGTACCATACTCAGTCCTGAAGATACAAAGAAAAAGCATGATTCTCTCCTTCAATAGGGGCAAGAGACTGTCCAAATAGCTACATAAATGGAAAGCAATCAATTGTGGTGGGGGGCACACAAGAAAAGCTTCCTGTTTTGGATGGCTTTAAACTAAGTCTTCTAAGAAGCCAGAAGGATATGCATTCCAGGTATGGAGAAAACCAGTACAAAGGAATGGAGTTGGGACCTGGGAGTGCCCTGTGCAAGGAACACAGCCAGTGTCACTGGATCTCTAGAGAAAGGAAAAGAATCTCCATCAATTGCCCAGAGCAGAGAGGTAGTTGGGAAGGCTGGGATGGATGGCAAAAGGACTTGGGGGGCGGTGGAGAGCAGGAAAGATCAGGAAGGTCTTCATCTAGGCTTGATGGCGGGACCTGAATTTGGAGGGAAAAAGGTTGAGTGTTCCATCCCTAAGTGACTAAAGAGAAGCCAGGGGTCTTGGATTTACTTACCCTCCAATCATCAGCAAGGACAGCTTTACTCCAGTGTTGATTGGGGAGTATCAGAGAGGGAAGTGGGCAGGGAGGAGTTGGCTCAGAGATAATAGGTGAACTCCAGGGGAGCTAATGAGGTCACTGAGAAGATGGCCTGGCTGAGCTGAGGTCATAGAGGCAGCGGCTTCCAGCTTTCAGGGGTTGCCGGTCAGCAGGACTTGGGCCAGTTGGAGTATTCATGACATCACAGGGCTTAACCAGACTCAGTGTGCTATCTTAACCTAAAAGATCACACCCAGAAACAGCAACCCCAGGAATGAGGCCATAATAATGAAAAGATGCTCTCGCCTCTTCTTCCTGGGGCATGACAGGAAGCACATCAAAGATCTGAGATGCATGTCTGACCACATCCTGCTCCACTACTCAACAAATTCCATTGGTTCCCTATTACCTCCTGGATCAAATGGAAAATCTTCTGTTAGGCTTTTAAGGCCCTTCCTTTATAACATGTCTTTCAAGACTTCCCACTCTTTATACCCTTCTGCATGGACTTTGTGAGCCAGCAATAACTGACCTCCATGCTGTCCTTCACACAGGACAATCAGTCTCTTGACCACACTTGTTTGATCTCTTCATTGACTCTTCATTGGTTGATCCCCATGTCTGGTAAGCGCTTTCTCCTCACCCCCACCTCCTGGCTTCCTTCTAGTCTCAGCTAAAAGCCCCCCTTATGTTAGAAGCTTTTCCCAGTTTTCCCAATCCCTCACCCATTCCCTCTACCTTCCATTTGCCCTGTATATAGCTCTTAGATGGAGAGCTATTTGCATGTTACCTCCTTGATTAGAATTAGAGTCCCCTGAGGTCAGGAACCATGGTTTTGTCTTTCTCTTTAGTCACAGAACTTAGTATAGAGGTTGGCACATAGTAGGTACTTAATGTTTATTGAATGGCTCAAACATCAACTCAGTTCTTGGTGTCACCGACATCATCACTTTGATTTCCCATCACGCTTCTGTGTCTTTTTTACTCACCACTACCACCTGAGCCATGTCAAGGTCAATAGAGGGCACAAAATGATCTTCCAGCTCCATGGATTTTGAGACAAAAGCCTTGGCTCTATTAGGAGCTTCGTAACCCAAATGGAAATGGGGAGTCTGGGGAGATGACAATCTCATCAGCTCCTACAGGTTCAATTATCATCTCTCTGCAGATGGTTCTCAGATTTATTTAGTCATCCCTCACCTCTCTCCTGAACTCCAGTCTTGCACTAGCATTGCCTTTTGGATATCTTGATAAACATCCCAACCTCAACTTGCCCAAATCAGAGTTCTTAATCTTTTCCCCTAAAACGTCCTTAATATTGTCAAAGACATCCTAGGACCTCCCAGTTCCCCAGGCTCCCAAACTCAGTGTAAACTGAACATCTTTCTCACACTCACTCTATATATCTAATCGGTTGCCAAGTCTTCTTTTTTCTATCTTCTCATCTGAGTCTCCTTCTCTCCATTCTTATAGCCTGTACCTTGGCACAGGCCATCATCACCTCGTGCCTGGACTATTGCAGTAGCCTCCTGCTTGACCTCCCTGCCTCCCAACTCTCCACATTCCAGTCTAACCTCCACTCAGCTACCAAAGTGATTTTCCAGATTCTAAGGAATATCACATCCCTACTCAAACACCATCCAAAACCAAATATAATAAAATAAACCTTTTACAACTTGGGCCCTTCCTACTTCTCCAAGTTTTCTTCCATTTTCTTTTCCTTCATGGACTCTATGATATAGCCTTCATAATGCTCCATCCATCTCCCAATTCTGTAGGGCTTTTTACTGACTGTTTCCTATACCTGGAATGCTCTCCCTCCCCTCTCCTCTGGCTCCCAGTTTCTTGGCTAGCTTCACGACTCAGAACAAACCCCTCTTTTTACTGAAAGTCTTTCCTTATACCCCTTAGTATTAGTGACTTTCCCCTGCTGATTCTCTCAAATTTACTCTCTATATATCTTGTTTATATAATGTCTCCCTTGGACCATAAGCTCCCTGATAGCAAGGACTAGCTTACACCTTTCTTTCTAGCCCCAGTATTTACCACAATGCCTAACCCAGAGAAGATATTTAATAAATAGTTGTTGACCATTTTCTCATATCAGTGACAAATTCTGGGAAATCCTAAGGTTCCTTGCAGATCCACAATTCTAAGTTCTAGGTTTCTATGATACAAAGACAATGTGGTTTAGAGACTCGGAATCCCTGATACAAATTCCTCATCTTTCTCAGTGGACTCAGAACTGATCCTCATCATTCCACAGATTGATAGATCAAGAGCTCAACTCAGAATGAGAGGGTCTGTATTCAAATGACAGTTCTATTACATACACATCTTGGACAAGTTGCAACCCATCTCTGGACCTCAGTTTACTCACTTGTAAAAAGAGAGATTTGGAGTATACTATTCCGTAGAGCTTCAGAGCAAGGCTGGGAAGGAGAAACAGAGTCACAGCAGACTGTTCTGACCCATCCAAATTGCTTAAATTTAATTCAATTTAACAAGAATTTGATTTTTAATTGAATTTTTTTCAATTACATGCAGAAACTTTGACAATTGTTTTCTGACATTTTGAGATTCAGATTCTCTCCCTCCCCCTCCCTGAGGCAATAAATAGTCTGATATAGGTTATATCATCAACAAATACTTATTAAGTCCTTCCGTCATTCAACATTTATTTTACTCAGTAATTACTATGTACCAGGCACAGTGTGAGGGACCAGGAATAAAAGGCCAAAAAAACCAAACAAACAAAACCAGTCTTTGGTCTCAAGGAGTTCACCTTCTGCCTAAAGATTGTCCTGGTTTGTCCTTTGTTTCTGAAAAGAACCAATGACATCACAGGGCCATATCTTGACTTGTGAATAAATTGGATTTAAGTGAGGCAGAGTTGGACAAAGTCATCAGCCTCACTTTCTCTTCCAGAGTCATCCAAGTCCAATGGCAAGACAGAAGTCAGGAGGACTGGTGATGGTCCAGGATGCAACCGATGACCTTGGCATCTTGGATGTTTGACCATGTTCTAAACACTCCATAGCATCTGCTTTAGCCGCCTTGTGTGGCTGTTGGAACAAATTGTTCTCATCCTCCCATTCTGCTGAGGGAAATCTTCACACACTTGAGTAGACTCGCTGGTGGGTTTGAAGCCCCATCAGTTACACTCAACTTGGGTTAGCCCATTGGTCCAGTTAGTCTATTGGGGCATGGCTACTGTGCATGCTACAACTTCTTGGAGTCACAGTTAAAGATAGACCCCCAAAGGTGGATGAGCAGCTCTGAAAAGTGTTCAGCAAGGCCTACCACCAGAGGTGCTCATCCTCCTTGAACACCCTTACACCCCAGTTTCCTCATCTATACACAGATATAGTAGACAAGAAGATAAATGCCATGTGTATACAAAGTAACACAAAATGAGTTCAAAAGCATCAATGGGGGGCAGAAAAGTTCTCATGGCTTTTATTTGGAGGGGGGTTGGATTTTTGATGAGTATCCTCTTCCAACAAAAAACAATATGAAAATATGTTTGGCATGATAATACATATATAACCCAGATCAAATTGCTTACCATCTCTGGGAGCAGGAAGGGAAGAGAAGGAGGGAGATACTTTGGATCTTATAATTTCAGAAAACACATACAGAAAAATTGCTATTACATGTATTGGGGAAAATAAAATATCTTTTTAAAAACTAAGTTTATAGGTGAATACAGAATAGTATACATATCAGATCTTTGGGAAAGGAAAGATTTTAAGACCAAGCAAGAGTTAGAAAAAAAATCACAAAATGTAAAACAAATAATTTTGATTACATTAAATTAAAAAGTTTTTTACAAACAAAACCAATGCAACCAAAATTAGAAAGGAAGCAATAAATTGGGATACAATCTTCATAACAAAAACCTCTGACAAAGGTCTAATTACTCAAATTTATAAAGAACTACATTAATTGTACAAAAAATCAAGCCATTCTCCAATGGATAAATGGGCAAGGGACATGAATAGGCAATTTTCAGATAAATCAAAACTATTAATAAGCATTTGAAAAAGTGTTCTAAATCTCTTATAATCAGAGAAATGCAAATCAAAATAAATCTGAGGTATCACCTCACACCTAGCAGATTGGCTATTAGGACAGCAAAGGAAAATAATGAATGCTGGAGGAGATGTGGCAAAGTTGGGACATTAATGCATTGCTGGTGGAGTTGTGAATTGATCCAACCATTCTGAAGGGCAATTTGGAACTATGTCCAAAGGGTGCTAAAAGACTGTCTGCCCTTTGATCCAGCCAGAGCACTGCTGGGTTTATACCCCAAAGAGATAATAAGAAGACTTGTACAAGAATATTCATAGCTGGGCTCTTTGTGGTGGCAAAAAAATGGAAAATGGGGGGATGCCCTTCAATTGGGGAATGGCTAAACAAATTGTGGTATATGTTGGTGATGGAATACTATTGTCCTGAAAGGAATAATGAACTGGAGGAATTCCATGAGAACTGGAACAACCTCCAGGAAGTGATGCAGAGTGAAAGGAGCAGAACCAGGAGAACATTGTACATAGAGACTGATATACTGTGGTACAATTGAATGTAATGGACTTCTCCATTAGTGGCAATGCAGTGATCTAGGACAATTCTGAAGGACTTATGAGAAAGAACACTATCCACATCCAGAGGAAGATCTGTGGGAGTAGAAACACAGAAGAAAAACAACTGCTTGATTACATGGGTCAATGTGGATATGTTTAGGGATATAGACTCTAAATGAACATCCTATTGCAAACAACAACATGGAAATAGGTTCTGATCAAGGACACATATAAAACCCAGTGGAATTGCACGTCAGCTACTTTTTTAGTTGGGGTCAATTGTGTGTGTGTGTGTGTGTGTGTTTGAGAGAGAGAGAGAGAGAGGGAGGGAGAGAGAGGGGGAGAGAGAGAGAGAGAGAGAGAGAGAGAGAGAGAGAGAGAGAGAGAGAGAGAGAGAGAGAGAGAGAGAGAGAGAGAGAGAGAGAGAGAGAGAGTCAATGTGGCATTTGTGATGAGAATATCCTAAGAGAATTTCAGACAGTTGTATACCAATCGCTATGATCTGGCTGTTATGGAAACTAAGGCTGATAACAAATGAGGGCAGAAAGAGCAGACAGTGTTCATGGTATTCTTCCAGCCCTCTGCAATCCAAAAATCAGGAGGAAAAGGTAGCAATGGCGTTCTTCCATGTTCACAATGCAACAAGCTTAGCTTAGGAACTCATCTGACGGGTTTGCCAACTGAAAAGAACCAAGTGGGAGGCAAAGATTCCTGGAGAGATCTGAGAGGGACCTAGTAAAATGCAAGGTCTAGTCTTGATGGACAGAATATTGGACTCAGTCAAGAATCTCTCCCCGGACTCTCATTAGCTATGTGACTCTGGGCCAAAACAGTCTTTCAACCTTAATTTCCTCATCTGTAAAATGGGGATCATAATAGCATCTACCTTATAAAGGATGGTGTAAGGATCAAATGATATAATGTAAAGTGTTCTGCAAATCTTAGTCTCTTTAAATGCTAGCTATTATCATTTTTTTTTACTTAAACAAATATTATTCTCAGCTCTTTATTGATGAAGCCCTTTTTTCTAGTTCACCTCAATCCAATCCCTGGAGAGTTCCTTGAACTTCTTCTGCCTACATAAATACCCACAGAAATTACAGAGGTGGGGCAGGTTAGAAAGTATTCAGAAAATAAGATTTCCCAATTGATCTTGAAAATATTTATGTTAGTTACTACTTTGAAAAGCAATCTTTTATTGAGAGAACTTCGATGACTTCTTAATAACAACTTATGAAATTATTTAGTGATGAAGAGGATGATAGGAATGTTTCTTTTGGATTTCATATAAAAGACTAACTAGATGTCTCAGTGCATAGTGTCAGGTCTACTAGAGTGAAGAAGTTTTGAGTTCAAATCCGGCCTCAGACATTTTTTGCTATATAACCCTGGGTAAATCCCTTAATCCTGTTAGCCTCAGTTTTCTTATCTGTGAAATGAGCTGGAAAAAGAAATGACAAAATCACTTGAGTCTTAAAAAAAAAAAGAGTCCAAACAACTGAACAAACAACTAAACCCTATGTGAGTCTACTGACTCTTCTTGGAATCAGAAGATCTGGAAGAACCCTAAGAACTTGCCTGGTCACTAACTTAATATGGAATTTTAAGTAAATCTGTATCTTTTCTGAACTTCACTTCCCTTATCTATAAAAGGGGCTGCAGAACTAGATAGAAGGTCCCTGCCAGCACTAATATACCATGTTTTATAGCTTCCCCCAGCCCTGATAGTGTGGGTTCTATGGCCGGAGAGCTCTGATGCTCTAGATTCTAGGTTGCCTATCACTTAGGATATTTTAAAGTCCCTTCCAATTCTAACATTCCCTGCCTCAAATGTCTTGCCACTCTAGTCCGTCCTCCACACAGCTACCAAAGTAATTTTCCACATAATCAACTCCAGTGGCTCTGGATTGGTATCTTTGGGATCAGACATAGACTCTTCTGTATGTGGCCCCAAAGTATCTTCCCATTTTTATTGTAAATTTCGCTCTTTCCCAGACTCTCTGATCCAGCCAAACTGACTTCTTCTTTGCTCCTCACACAGTATTCCATCTCTCATTTTTGTGCCATTACGGTAGACATCCCCTATCCCTAGAATGCTAAGAATTCCACACTTGGAATCTTCCCTCTTTAAAAAATTAAAAACAAAAACAAAAAACCTCTCACCTTCTGTCTTAGAATCAATACTGTGTATTGGTTCCAAGGCAAAAGAGCAGTAAGTGCTAGGCAGTTGGTGTTAAGTGACTTGCCCAGGGTCACACAACTAGAAAGTGTCTGAGGTCGGCTTCTCTCTTTCTATGGAACCTATCTTCCTTTAAGATGAATCCCAAGCCCCATCTTCTGCATGCAGCTTTTTCTGCTCTCAATTGCTAGTGCCTTCCTTCCCAAACTACCTTGCATTGACCTATTTTGCCCAGATTTGTATTTGTTAGCTTTATACTGTTTCACTAAGTATTTAGGACTTCTTGTGTCCCTCATTAGAATAAGGTCATTCTGAGCAATAATTGTTTCATTCTCCAGTGTTTTTTCTTCCTCCCTCCCTCCCTCCCTTCCTTCTTTCCTTCCTTCTTTCCTTCCTCCCTCCCTTCCTTCCTTCCTTCCTTCCTCCCTCCCTTCCTTCCTTCCTTCCTCCCTCCCTCCCTTCCTCCCTTCCTTCCTTCTTTCCTTTTTCTTTCTTTCTCTCTTTCTTTCTCTCTCTTTCTTTCTTTCTTTCTCTCTTTCTTTCTTTCTTTCTCTCTCTCTTTCTCTCTCTCTCTCTTTCTTTCTTTCTCTCTCTCTCTTTCTTTCTTTCTTTCTTTCTTTCTTTCTTTCTTTCTTTCTTTCTTTCTTTCTTTCTTTCTTTCTTTCTTTCTTTCTTTCTTTCTTTCTTTCTTTCTTTCTTTCTTTCTTTCTTTCTTTCTTTCTTTCTTTCTTTCTTTCTTTCTTTTTTTCTTTCTTTCTTTCTTTCTTTCTTCTTCCTTCCTTCCTTCCTTCCTTCCTTCCTTTAAAAAAAACCCTTACCTCCAATACCTAGTATTGATTCCAAGACAGAAGGTAAGTGTTTTTTTTTTTAAAGGATCAATATTGTGTATCAGTTCCAAGTCAGAAGAGCAGTAAGGAATAGGCAAAGGAGATTAGTGACTTGACCAGGGTCACACAGCTAGGAAGTCTCTGAGGTCAAATTTGAACCCAAATCTTTCTGACAACAGGCCTGATGCTCTAGCCATTGTACTACCTAGCTGCCCTCTTGGCTCCATCTCTTAAAGGGGCAAATGTATCCAGATATTTTGGCTCTCAGCATATCTGTAATACTTTCTATAAAAAAAAAGGGCAGCATTACTGCCTTTCACCACAAGGTGGCAATTGTTTAGCTTGATGGATTCACAAGGCAAAGAACTCTTGAACATAGAATGTCTAGAGCTGGAAGGGATATTAGAATGTAGGATGTCAGAGCTGGGAGGGCTCCTATAGCATAGAATGCCAGATTTGGAGGTGGCTGTAGAGTCAATCAATTAAGAAATATTTGCTAAGCATCTACTGTGAAAAGGTACTAGGGAGAGGCAGCAAGCTGGCTCAGTATCTAGAGAGCCAGGCCTGGAGATGGGAATTCCTGAGTTCAAATTTGGCCTCAGACACTTCCTAGTTGTGTGACCCTGGGCAAGTCACTTAATTCCAACTACCTAGTCCTTACTGTAAATCCCAGTGCTTAGTACTGATACTAAGAGAGAACCTAAAGGGTTAAAGAGAGAGGCGGAGAAAGAGAGAGAAAGAGACAAAGAAAGGGAGAGGGAGAGGGAAAAGGGAAAGGTGGGGGGAGAGACAGAGACAGAGAGAGGCTGAAAGAGAAAATGAGACAGAGGCAGAGGTGGAGAGAAAGGGAGAGGGAGGAGAAGGGGAGGGGGAGAGATATAGATAGAGAGAGAAAGAGAGAGGGAGAGACAGAGACAGACAGCAAGTGATGAGCACCATTATTGAGGGGCAGAGGCAAAGGTCCCTTCATCTAAATGCATTAACCGTATCATAGGGCAAGCAGAGCTTTGTCTCAGGTACCATCACGTCTGGGATTACTTCCTCCCTTCAGTCACCAACATCTCCTCAGCTCATTGTCCCCCCAAAGCATGAAGTCACAATTGTCTTTCCAGGCGTCTCTTGGGAACAGCTCTCTTTTCATGTCCAGTTGTAGGCTGTCCTCGGGGCTTCTTTTACCCTCTCTTCAAACACACACACACACACACACACACACACACACACACACACACACACACACACACACACACACATACACACACACACACACACACTTTTTCCCAGGAACATTTCAACTAGTTATGGCTCCGTTCAGTGATGACAACAGGATGTCTCAAAGGGACACTCAGTGGGAGGGTCAGGGATGTCACACCATCTCATTTCAAGCTTTCCTATGAAACGAGCTTTAAGGGGCCAATTTTCAGAGTAAGGAAGGTGGGCAGAAAAGATGCCAGCAGAGAGAGTGTAGACTGTGGATAGGACAGAAATTGAAATGAAGGACTGACTGCCTCTCTCCAGTCTAATCTCTTCTGATTGGCAAGTCCCTAGGCTGGACCCGTGTTCACTTCACTCCCAGATGTGCTCTTCATTGTCTGACCTTTTCCACCTCCACCACTAGCCTTGGCCCACCCTTTTCCAGCTCCCTTGTAATGTGTGAAGGAGAGATGGGGAAAAAGTCTGCAGCAAAGGCTGGAAAAGCAAGGACTTCAGAAGCTGTCAATCAAGATGGACATTCTACTTATAATGGGGACCAGGAAGGACTGTTGAAAAAAGGAGGCAACTGAAAAACTGAGTCTCTTTGCCTTGAGACAGAAAGGAGGAAGGCTCTCTGGTTTCTCTCTGCTATACTACAGTGACTGAATCTTCAAGACCTGTTGATCATTTTCCCATATCTGAACTATATTCCACCATCCTCCAATTTAGGAATTGTTTAGTATTAGGGAAACCCCAAACCCTCTCTCCCCTCAACTCCTTTTCCTTTCCCCGTCTCTTAAATAAAGCCCTTACTTAATCCTAGAGAAGAGAAAGAGTGCTTTATCTGATATACCAAAAGACTCACTCTGAGCTGATTTCAGTGAGACCAACAGAAGAATCAAATAGGGAGGGAAGGGCGGAAGGAGGAGACTGGCAGATCTGATCTTAAAATCATCATCTCTCACTTAAATAATCCCCTAATACACCCTTTTATGAAGAGTTCTTTCAGGTAAGCTCCTGGAGGTTAAGACTGTCTTGCTTACTTGTTTTATATCCCTAGCACTTAACATAATGCTTGGTGCACACTGGGCGCTTAATAAATGCTTCATCTTTCTATCTAATTTATCTGTAGGTTTTCTTTGCCACTACAATAAGGAAGGAGAAAAAGGTATCCCACTGGGGCTGGAGGGAAGACTTTTGGGGTAATCAACTCAAGTGGTTTCCTATCATAACCAGGGTTCAATTATATCATTTCTAAAGTGCTTTCCATCTTTAAGATCTTATTATCAAAGGGGTGGCTGGGTGGCTTGGTGGATTGAGAGCCAAGTCTAGAGACAGTAAGTCCTAGGTTTAAATCTGGCCTCAGACACTTCCCAGCTGTGTGACCCTGGGCAAGTCACTTAACCCCCATTGCCTAGTTCTTACTGCTCTTCTGCCTTGGAATCAATACTCAGCATTGATTCTAAGATGGAAGGTAAGGGTTTAAAAAACAAAAGATCTTATTATCAAGAACATTAACTAGGAATTCTGGCATTTCTATTGCAATCATCAAGTTTAGAAAAGTCCTTGTTCAATTTAGCTGCCTTTGAAAACCACTGGATGAACTAGAGTGATATTGTAATGGAAGTTTTAGATAGTGTGAGAAACTTAATCACTGTGGGCCAACTTTCTAAAATAGCAGCCCAGTTTGGAACCCAGAGATTCTGGAGAGAGAAGAGAAAGAGCTACCTGAGAGAAGGATTTGGGAAAGAGGAAAAGAGCTTTGGCCTCTCTCTTGTTTTCCTCGCCCCTATCCTTGGCCAGAGAAGGACCTTGTGTATTGCTGAGGACTAGATGATTTAGAATTTATCACCGATATCTTCATTGGTCTAAAAGTGTCTGCATTGATGGCAGAGGATAGATTTGGCACAATGAGGAAAGATAGTCTCAAGGTACTACAAGGAGTCCAGCAGAAAATGGCCAATATGCCCAAGGGGACATCTTGAAGATTTCAGCCAAGTGACTTTCAGGAGCTAGGAACTATCCCTTTGTCATATGCCCTCTCTAAGCCTGAGCCCAGTTTTCCTAGGACTGTGTATGTCTGCAAGGGAGAGTGGGAAGAATGGGTTTGTATGTCATCTTGGTGAATACCCCTTTCTAAAAAGTAACAAAGTCTGGCCAATTGCTATTAACTGCTAATCACGAGGGGAGCATACCAATTGGGGCTCATAAGTAGTAGAAAACCACACCCTTGGAAAATAAGTGATCTCTAGAACCCCCAGGGGACAAGTATCCAGCTGAACTCTTGGAACCCAGACTGCCAGCTTGTGGAAAGGTGAGAGTGGGGGAAATTGAGACAATATTGCCAGAGCATTGCTTCCATAAAAGCCTATGACTTCAAGGTTCTATTGTAGCAGGTGAGCCCAAAAGAACCCTTTATCATCTCCTCTCCTCTACACAGGAGGGTAGAGTTCAGAAACAGTGTCTCCTCAGGAAAAGGCTCTCTAATTCCATGGAATAGTGCTTCCATTCAATAGAGACCCAGGCCTGGAGATGGAATGGTCTAGTTCAAATCACCTCAGATACTTCCTAGCTGTGTGACCCTGGACAAGTCATTTAACCCCATTGCCTAGACCTTACCATTGTTCTGTCTTGGAACCAATACAGAGTATTGATTCTTATATGGAAGGGAAGGGTTTAAAAAAAGTTCATGCCCTACAATGTCATCAGGCTGACTAGGAAATTAATCATATTAATCAGAGTTTCTCTCAATTATTCTTGCTGTGCTTGAATGTAAGGCTCTATGATGCAACCCCTCTAAGATTCTCAGATTTTAATATTCTATTTAAATGGTTATATGACTGCATAGGGGTTTTGCCTTCTCCTCTCCCTTCTTTGCTGCCAAGTTTTTTCCTCTTGTGTGTCCCACATTGTGCCCCAGGTAAAAAAGTCAAGAGGTCTATAAATACTTGTTCATCATCAATGTGCCAGGCACTCTGGGATATACAGTTACAAAACAGAAAAAAGATAGACAACCTTTGCCCTTAAGGAACTTACAGTCCAATAGGAAAAACCAGGATCCGCAAGGAAGGTCATGATGGGGAAGTCTGAAAGGGGACCCAAAAAGTGTAGCCAAAATATTGCTACTAGGCTACTCAGGTGCCTTCCTCTTGTTCCCCACTGCAGCAGCTGCCCCAGCCCAGATTGAGCTATGGTGGTTGTTGGATAGGGAAGGTACCGCTACCCCGATTGCTTTTGCAAAGGACACGTCATTTTCTGACATTCAGGAGAATGTTAAAAACCATCTGCACACACGTACTGAAGAGAAGACTGTCAACAGGACGTGAGCCTACTGAGAAAACTGGCAGAAGATAATTCTCACTTGGATGGAGTTATGCTGATTTCGGGCTCAGGGAGCAAATGATCCAGGCTGTGGTAGACAGTGTTTCCTGGCACTAGACAGGAAGACCTCAGCCCAGAAACAGCTCCTGAGCCGCATATGGCCTTGGAATCTGGGACGATAGAGACCCAGTTCTCTGAGGATGTGGTTCCTGCAGTCAGAAAATGGAGACAAGCAGGTATAAGAGTTAAAAGTAGGAGTTCGACAAAAGTGAGGAGACTAGTTGAATAAAAATACTTAGTTTAATTTGAGAAGTACAGATAGAAAGTAGAAAAAGAGGAAAGAGATGTTATTATCTTTATAACCTATAACAATACCTAAAATTCCTAATACTATCTAAAATTTCTAATAACCTACCTCTAACTGTCTTCTGAGGATAGTTTCTTCTTGCCTGGCAAGCACCAGACCTGCTCTAACCTACTCTATCTAAAAATGATTCACTAACTACCTAACTTCCTAAATAATCAGACAGCCACCACCCACTCAATCCTTCAATCAGTTTTCTATCACCCAACTGTCAGTAGCCAACTGCCAGTTGTCCTTGCCACAGAGACAGACCTCCTGCTTTCTCCAGATCCAGAGGCAAAAGCCCCTAACTGTCAGCACTCCTTCCTTATCGCTATACTGGTCTCCCTGGTAACGGAATCTTCAGCTCTGGCTCACTGACTCTGGTCAGTTCTGATCTACTTAGAAATCCTGCTCTCTTGCCTCTTAAGGAGACAGAGGGAGAGATTAAGAAAATCTCTCTAACACAAGCATGAAGGTATATACTTATTCTTCAGGGAGCCTTGAAGGGCAAAAGCTTCTCTTTGGCTGTTCAACAGAAGCTTTTCAATGGCCATTTTGATACTAAGACAAGATATTAAAAATGGAGATTAAAAGTTACAGGAAAAGTGCAGCAAGCATCAGCTACTCCCCCAAAACATCCTATTTCTTTTTTTTTTTAAACCCTTGCCTTCCAACTTGGAATTAATCCTGTGTATTGGTTCCAAGGCAGAAGAACAGTAAGGGATAGGCAATAGGGTTTTAAATGACTTGCCCCAGGGTCACACAGCGGGGAAGAGTCTCAGGGCAAATTTGAATCTAGGACCTCCTGTCTCTAAACCTGGCTTTCAATCCACTGAGCAACCCAGCTAACCCTCAAAATATCCTGTTTCTGACAGATGAGAGGCCAATGTAGCCAAAAAAAAGGTTGTGGTAGTGAGACCTGGCAATATAAGGTTAACAGAAGTGAAAAATCAGATTTCAACCTCATCACTTTCTTCAATGAACTGTTTATTCTTACCTATGTAGAGGAAAAAGTTTTCTTGTTTTTTTTAAAGAGATCAAAACTATTTCTCAGAATTCTATCCATTTTTTCTAGGCTTATTCTACTGATAAAATAGCACAATTGAAGAAAATTATATCTTCAAATCACATTCCCCAGCATTCCTAAGGGAGAAGAAAAAGGGAATTTTTAACTCAGTGAAATGAAGGCCTATTTTTTTTAATTGTAAAGATAGGAGTGGTAGAGAAGTTGTATCACTAAAGTATTTGTTCCCCTGCAGGGTAGCAGTTGCTAGACAGAATGAGCAAAATTATTTTTTTTTAAAGGAAGAAATGTCTACCTACTTTAATTTAGAAAAATCATTCTAAAGCCTCACTTCTCTAAAACCATTCCTTGAAAATTTGGTATGATTTTATAATCTTCCTACATTGTCCTCTTTTTAGGGTGATGGGAGCAAACTCTTAGGGGAGCAAATAGTCTCTAACACAGGCAGGCTAAATCTAATCTGATGAAGAAGAAAACAATTGGGAAGAAAATTACTCAAAGAGCTGGATTAATCAAGTGCTGATGTTGTCATTAGGATAGCTTGTAGTTTCCAGGTGTGGAGTGTGAATCAAACTTTCTTTGTCTATCAATCAGCAACTTTTAATTTAACCAACCAAAAACTGAAAACACCCCTGCTTAACACTGTTAGCCAACAATTAAGAGAATTCACAAGTCCCTTACTTAATGAGTTCAGACTCTCAGAAACTCAAGTTAGGAACTTGTGAATCGTTTTGATAAGAGTTTACACCTTCAGAGGATGAGAGGTGTGAATTCCACAGACACTGCCCCCCTGGGAAGTGCTAGGCAATTTGAGGGCTGTGGTAGACCCCCGTGAAGAGGTGAAGGGACAAAAAGGACTATAAAAGTCCTGATCTTCTTTAATTAGAGAGTTGTCTTCAGCTTAAGTCTTTGAGTCATCTTTGGCTTGAATCTTTAGCTTGGAGCTTCAGCTGGTGACCTCTTCTTGGAGGTGACTCTGGACTTGGACCTCAGCTTTGACTTAGGACCTTTGCTCTTGGACTGTTTCTTGGGTGAGTGAGTAGCTGGCCTTTCTTTCCTGGCTTCTGGAGAGATTAGTTCCAGAGAGGCCTTCCCCTCTTGAGACTGTGTAAGTGGAACACTGGGGCCTTCAGTTGAGGGTTAACAAGCCCTGATAGGCTAGACATCTTCTCTACCCTCTTCTTATATTTCTCTACCTTCACTCTTTCCAACTTTTTGTAAATAAAGCTACTAAAAATCATTTTGGCTTGAGCTATAATATTTTAAATTGGCAACCATAATATTAATTTAAAATTCTCATATATTTAGTTGAACCCCTAAATTTAATTCCTTACATTTTGGTTACCACAAAGGTTTGATGAGCAGCCTCAATTTACTGATAATTTCCTTCACCTTCTACTATCTCTAAACTATCCCTCAGCCAGCTATTAGTAGCTAATTCCTCAGCTGTTGATCTTGCTGCAAAGAAAGGTAAGTCCTAAACTTTAAAAATAGACAACCAAACATGATACTGAGTGGCATAACCCAAATTGGGAAAAATGCTGTTTCTTGTATATCTAAAATGGTTCAAAATCCCAGAGAATATTTCACAGTGGCTCTATATAGCACTGTTCCTGGGTATAGTGATTGGATGCCTTGTTGTTAGCTTGAGTAATCCTGAGATTTAGGGGAGAGATTTATCTCCTTACACCCTCTTGCCATTTTGGCTTGCCCAGTCTCTGCAACACATCCAATATGGGGTGCATGGGGAACTCCAGAGATGTGACCAAAGGAATCTAAGTGGAAGATAATATTCTGGAGAGGAAGGAACCTTAAAGAGACTCCATTGCTAACTGTTTCAGTTTGTTCCCCTCCAAATAGTGAAGTCTCTGTAATGCAGCCATCAGAATTAAAAAAAAAGAAAAAAAAGAACTCTTGAATGCATTGCCTGTATCCTGTCATATATATTATATTTGCTGATTGTTTGCTTTAAGATTTAATTTTGTTTGTTAAGTTCCCATACTGATCTAATCTAATATATTCTATTACACTATGTCACTTTAAGTTACTGTGTTTTGGCTATTAGCTATATGTTATGTTACAGTTTTTTTATTTGTACCTCCCCATATGACTAGGCTGGAGAAAATACCATTGTAAAAGTCCATGAACAACTTGTGCAAACCCTTTTCCATGGCAAAACCATAGGTTCTTATGGATGCTGAGTTTGTCACCAGATCCATCAAGGTCATATGTTGCCTAAACAGCCTTGTTAATTGCCACATAGATGATGATGGATGGACTCCATCAAACTGCTTACAACCTTTGGAAAATTTAAGGATCTAAAAATTTTAAATTGATGATTCTTAGATATCCAGTAGCACCACTACCTCTGACTGATTATTTGTCTACCTTTGCGTTGTTTGTAACAAGAGGTAAAAGGTCCATTTAGTAGCTGAAGTGAAGTGCTATAGCACTACTCTATTCCCCACCTCTACATTTATAAAAATGTAATGGATAAGATATCTGAAGTGATTTTCACTACTATAGTCCTTGCCTCCATATTGCAATGGATGGGACATATAAATACATGCCTTTCTTGGCTGTTACAGTCTCATGCTAGAAGAGGGAGGTACTCATATATACTATATATTAGTCATGTAGTAGCCAGTAAATGGTATATAATGATATATATAGTATTGATGATATATACAATGATCCCTCACCTATTGTAGGAGTTAAGTTCCTTAGATGCTCACAATAGGTGAAAATCTGTGAAATAGTGGCTTTATATTTATTTTATTATTATGAGCACAGTATGGGAGAGCAAACAGACTGATGCTACAGTCACTGAGCCATCAGCACCCAGGATATAGAACATAGCACTGTGGTTGGTCACCTTCTATTCCAACAGCCAATAGTGTGCCATGGACAATCTCATGTTGGCTTGTGGCACAAGCGGTAGTGGTGTACTGCATTTCCATTGTGTATAGTACAGTATCCATCTACAAAATTCCATGATAAAGCAAAAACTCAATATAGAATTAGATTTTTTTTAAATCTGAAATATAGTGAAGCCAGGATAAGTGAACCGTAATATAGCAATGGGCAATTGTATATACATATATATGTCATAAGTAGCAAATAAATGATAGATGGTTCAGTGGATTGAGTGCTAGGTCTGGAATCAGGAAGACCCAAGTTCAAATCCGCATTTTCTAGCTATGTGATCCTGGGCAACTCACTTAACTTCTCTAAGAGTTTTAATTATTCTACCCCTTCAGTTCACATCCACAATAAAAAATAAAACTGAATTTTGCATCTGCTCTAAGATTCCATGCCGAAAACAACAGAACACCTGGCCCAACTTTTTAAGTAGGTATGATTCTTTAGATCAGGTATTGGGGAGAAAGGAGAAATAGAGTGAGGGAAAGGCTAATGGAGCCTTTCGTGACCAAGGGTCAGTAGGACCATGAAAAACAAAAGGGTCACATTTTAGCTCTGATTCAGAATTTCCCCTACCTCATCCTTTTATCCCCAATCTCTATTGAGATGTAGCCCACCCTGATTTCCCCTGGTTCATTCATTCATATGGTCCCTTACACAACTGTCTTCAAATTTTAATCTCTGATGCTCATTCAAGGAAAGCCATTTAGAGCCCCAAGGGGAATGACTAACCTTTATGCTTCTTGACCTACTTTCACATTTCATAAAGAGATTTAGGATCTGAGCAACTAGGTAGCACAGTCAATAGAGCACTAGGTCTGAAGTCAGGAGGACCTGGGTTTAAATATGGCCTCAAACATTTCCTGTGTGACCTTGACAAGACACTTAACCCCAATTGCCTAACCCTTCCTACTCTTCTATCTTAGAACTGATATTAAAACAGAAAGAAAGGGGTTTTTAAAAGAGAGAGAGAGATCTGGGACCCATGCATCTTATTTATACACTGAAACTACATCAAAAGGACTACTTTCTTTGACTATGGTAGCCAAGGTGGGAAATACCCTACCTCTGCCTTACACTAGATCAAAAATTGTAAAAGTTCCAATATTTTCTTTCTGCACTCCCATAGATGATCTTGCGCTTTTTGTGATGGCTAAGAATTGGCAACAAGGTAGATTGACATTCCCATTGACTGGCGAATGGCTAAACAAATTGTGACACATGAATGTAATGGGCTGTGAGAAATGATGTATGTGATGAATACAGAGCAGAATGGAATGATATCCATGAATTGATGCAGAATGAAGTCAGCAAAGCCAAGCAAACAATAGGCACAATGACTATAACCATGTAAATGGAAAGAACAACACACACAAAAAGAAAGTTAATGGAACAACAAATGCAAAGTGAAGTAAACAGAACCAGGAGAACAACATATATTGTATGTGTCTTCCATCACGGCATGGAAAATATGAAAATATGTATTGCATATCAGGCTATTTACCACCTCAGGAAGGAGGCAAGAAGGGAGGGAGAGAATCAGAATTTTTAAGATGTCAGAAAATAATTATTAATTTGGTTCTATATATAATTGAAAAAATGTTTAAGTTTTAAAAAGGTGAATGTAACAAAACTAGAAATATCAAGCAGGGCTCAAATGAATAATTATGAGAGTTTCCTCACTCTATCTTCCTATTTCACCCCTCTTCTCCCAAAAGCAAAACCACTAACAGCTTCTTGAATCACCTTAATTGTGACTTCATCTTTCAAAAAGTGAAAGAACCAACAAGGAGAATTCTACTATAGATTTGATTCTGTTGGAAGAATAGAGTAGTTAGGTCTCTGCTGCCAAGCAGAAGGAAGTCCTACAAGGCAGGAGCAGGAAGTCCTTGAGAGCAGAAAGATTCCAGAACGTTGGGGAGTGACAGGCTGTGGCTTTCCCTAACAGTCAGAAGAGCCAGGAGGGTTTTCCGTCTGGTTACTATGTGGAGGACCCAGAGAGCCATTGATTCCCTCTCCTGTGGCTTGTCTTGAGATTCTGCCTATCCCTGCTGCTGCTGCTGCTGCAGAGCGATTTCCAACAGAGCTGCTCAAGACTCCTGAGGACAACTGTCAGTGAGACCTTTCCTTTGAACCCTGTTTCTGTAACCATCAAGACTAAGGGGGGTAAATTAATTTGTTATAGTTAGATAGCTTTGTAGGTAGTGAAAATAATTAGTTTGTAGGATTTAGTACATTGACTTTGGGGGTAAAGTTTAGATCTTTCCAATTCCCTTCCCTTTCTTCCTTTAGCTTAAATAAAATATTAGTTTGATATAATTACATGTTCTACCTAGTATTCTAGTTATAGTTATTTCAGTTCTAACAGAGATGAAGAGGTTGCTAACCCAAACCACCCTTTCATGGAAGTGGCAAGTCCACAGATGTTGTACATCATACATGTTTTCATTGTTTTTAAATGTATCCCTCACTTAGGGTGATTTTTTTTTCTTTTAAAAATAAATACTATGGGGGGGGGGTGGCTGGGTAGATCAGTGAATTGAGAGCCAGGCCTAGGGATGGGAGGTCCTAGGTTCAAATCTGGCCTCAGACACTTCCCAGCTGTGTGACCCTGGGCAAGTCACTTGACCCCCATTGCCTAGCCCTTACCACTCTTCTGCCTTGGAGCCAATACACAGTATTGATTCCAAGATGGAATGTAAGGGTTTAAAAAAAATTTTTTTTTTTTAAGAAAAAGAAGTATTAAGGCAGATGGCTACTATATAGTCCTGGTAACTTATGTAAGCAAAATAATTCTGTTAAAAGGAGCCTAAAATGTATTGTCAGAGGTTACCATCTTGGACTGGAAACAAAAGACCATAGGAACCCAGGTTGTGTTTTGCTTAATGCTGCCTAATGAAGTCAAGACAAACAAAAGAGAAAATCTGATTTGGGAAGTGGACAGCTGGAAAAGAAGATGGTGTCTGAAAATTGGATTTTAATTTCTGGACCATCACTGAAAATATAACAGACTCTCAGCGTGAATGAAGAGCATCTAACCATGATTGGTAAAAATGTATTTGTCTCATGTCTTGCAAATCTCATCAAAAGGGCATTAAAATAAAAAGGATGATGGATGGAAAAAAACTACCTAAGTATATCAATCAATCTAGATACAAAAGAGAGTAGCTACAATGAAAGGGAAAGAATAAAGATTCAGATAACCCCAGTTCACAGGAGGCAAAATTCAAGGAAAGAGCCAAAATGAAAACCAAAGCCATCAAATATATATAAACAAATGTCCAAAGTTCAGATAATCAGAAAGAAAAACTAGAGGTTATGATACAAGGGCACAAATTTCGTTTCATATGCATCACTGAGACTCGGCAAGCTAAATCTTATGTCAGGACTATGGTTTAGCATGAGTGTATCAAATTCAAAACAAATGAGATAGGTAAAAGGGAGAAAACCAATTTGTATATTAAGAAGGCATACTCACATGGGAGAAGAAGCATGGAGGAGAGCATATGGGAGAGGAACATGAGCAATTTTATCCTTGGAGTAAACTACAGACCATCTAAAGAGAAAGGAAATAAATGAGGCATCTTGGAAACAGATTCTAAGTCTGGCATAGAAGCATGTTATAGTAATGATGGGAAATTCAAATATCAAAACATCTATTGGATCTCTCTGTCTCTCTCTCTGTCTCTCTCTCTCTCTCTGTCTCTCTCTCTTTCTCTCTCTCTCTTTCTCTCTTTCTCTCTCTCTTCCTCTCTCTCCCTCTCCCCCTTCCTCTCCCTGTCTCTCTCTGTCTCTCTGTCTCTGTCTCTCTTTGTGTCTCTCTTTCTCCATTTGTCTCCCTCTCTTTCTCCCTTTCTATCTCTTCTTCCTTCCCTCCTTTCCCCCATCCCCCTATAAAAGCAAAACCTCTAACAGCTTCTTGAATCACCTTAATTATGATTTTGTCTTTTCAAAAGGTGAAAGAACCAACGAGGAGATTTCTATTATAGATCTGATTCTAAGAGAGGTGAATAGGTTGCTAAGGCAGAAATTCCTTGGGGTAGAGATTACAATTCCATTCTAGAGGAGACAAAAGCCAGGGATAGTCTAACATGTACCCTAGATTTTGGGAAAGTAGATTTCAGGGGAAGGAGGTAAGGAATTCTTGACCTAAAAATCCTATAGGGATGTCATTCCAGAAAGAATGAAAAACTCTCAAGAATGAAATTCCATAGGAATGCAGATGAAAACATGATTTAGCACTCGTGTATTTGGGTATATGTTTTGAGGTTTGGGTTTTATAAGATTATTCATTTACAAAAATGAATAACACTAAAAGATGTTTTGTGTGATAATACATGTATGATACAGATTGAATTGCTTGTCAACTTCAAGTGGGGGAGGGAAGAAGTGAGGGAGACAACATGAATCTCATATAACTTTGGAAAACTTATATAGAAATTTGTTATTAAAATAGAAAAAACTAAAAGAATGAAATTCCAAAGACAGAGGGAAAAGTTCCAACACAAAAGAAAAAAATGGGAGTTTTCTGAATAATAGGATTTGGGTGGATGGATAGGTAGGTAAATGGATGGGTGGATAGATAGATAGATAGATGGACAGATAGACAGACAGACAGACAGACAGATAGATAGATAGATAGATAGATAGATGATGGGTAGATAGACAGACAGGCAGACAGAGAGTTAGTCATTTAGATAGATGGATAGATAGATAGACAGACAAATAGATATGCAAGAGGGAACATGGCATAGTGTGAGAATGATATGGGTTCAAGTCTTACCTATAATACAAAATGACTTAATGACCCTGAGCAAATTCCTTAACCTCCAGTGCCCAAGCAACTCTCTAAAACTAATGGCCAAGTAGATTTTTATAATCTGCCTTTGTAGAGGGAGCCTCTTTACTGTGGTTCCATATTCCAATAAAATCAAGAGCCAGAACAAAAAAACAAAAACAAAAACAAAAACAAGCAATATTAGGAATATGGGAACAAAAGCAGGAAAAGCAATGAAAAGAACATGACTGTAAGAGTGCTGCATGTCCTATAAAATATTAAAAATGCTAATGTTCAAGATGGGCCTGACAAGAGAAGCTAAAAAAGACAAAAAGATAGTGGGAAGTTTGTAGGGAAGAAATTTGGTCCTTAACTGATTTCCTTCCAGTCTACTTCATGTAATCACAAAATGTAAGTTGTAGATAATAAGGAAACTAGAAAGTGTTAAAATTAGTTTTTCTAACCCTCTTGCAATGCCTTTTTTGTTGTTCAGTAGAATATCACTCTCACTGACTCCATTTGAGGCTTGTTTGCTTCTTTGTTTGTTTGTACAAAGATATTGGAGTGGTTTGCCTTTTCCTTCTCCAATGAGATAAGGCAAACAGAAGTTAAGTGACTTGCCCAGGGTCACATAGCTAGGAAGTATCTAAGGACAGATTTGAATCCAAGTCCTTCCATCTCCAAGCCTGATATTCTACTCAGTGTGCTACTTAGCTGCCTCTCTCTCTCTCTCTGGTTTTTTTTTTTTGTTTGTTTTGAGGGAAGAGAATAAAAGTCTATAAAACATAGGCCAATGAATTTGAATTCAGTTCCTAGAAAAATTCTAGTACCAATCATTAAAGAGATGGTTAATCAACATCTAGAAAAGGAAGCTTTTGAGAAATTCTCATTTTTCTTTTTAAAAAATATGGAGGGACAATCCTACCCAAAGTAAGTTACTTATTTAGTACCATACCCATTAAACTACCAAGAAACTTTTTTACTGAATTAGAAAAAATTATAATAAAGTTCATTTGGAAGAACAAAAAATCAAGAATATCAAGGGAAATATTGAAAAAAAAATGTGAAGGAAGGTGGCCTTGCAGTACCGGCTCTCAAACTATACTATAAAGCAGTGGTCATCAAAACAATTTGGTACTGGCTAAGAAACAGATGGGAGGATCAGTGGAATAGACTTGGGCTAAGTGACCTCAGCAAGACAATCTATGATAAACCCAAAGATTCCAGCTTTGGGGACAAAAATCCACTATTTGATAAAAACTGCTGGGAAAATTGGAAAACAGTATGGGAGAGATTAGGTTTAGATCAACATCTTACACCCTATACCAAGATAAACTCAGAATGGATGAATGACTTGAAGATAAAGAAGGAAACTATAAGTAAATTAGGTCAACACAGAATAGTATAGTTGTCAAATCTTTGAGAAAGGAAAGATTTTAAGACCAAATAAGAGTTAGAAAAAATTACAAAATGTAAAATAAATAATTTTGATTACATTGAATTAAAAAGGTTTTGTACAAACAAAACCAATGCAACTAAAATAAGAAAGGAAGCAACAAATTGGGGGAAAATCTTCCCCATTCCCCAATTGATAAATGGGCAAGGGACATGAATAGGTAATTTTCAGATAAAGAAATCAAAACTATCAATAAACACATGAAAAAAGTTCTAAATCTCTTATAATCAGAGAAATGCAAATGAAAACAACTCTGAGGTATCACCTCACACCTAGTAGATTGACTAACATGACAGCAAAGGAAAGTAATAAATGCTGGAGGAGGGATGTGGCAAAATTGGAACATTGGGACAATGCTGGTTCAGTTGAATTGATCCAAGCATTCTGGAGGGTAATTTAGAACTATGCCCAAAGGGCACTAAAAGTCTACCTGCCCTTTGATCCAGTCATAGCACTGCTGGGTTTGTACCCCAAAGAGATAATAAGGAAAAAGACTTGTACAAGGATATTCATAGCTGTGCTCTTTGTGGTGGCCAAAAATTGGAAAATGAGGGGATGCCTTTCAATTGGGGAATGGCTGAACAAACTGTGGTATATATGTTGGTGATGGAATACTATTATGCTCAAAGGAATAATAAAGTGGAGGAATTCCATGAGAACTAGAACAACCTCTAGGAATTGATGCAGAGCGAAAGGAGCAGAACCAGGAGAACATTGTACACAGAGACTGATACACTGTGATAAAATCAAATGTAATAAATATAATAACTTCTCTATGAGAAGAAATGCTGAGAAAGGGCATTATCCACATTCAGAGAAAGAACTGTGGGAGCAGAAACATAAAAGAAAAACAACTGCTTGATCACATGGGTCAATGGGGATACGATTGGGGATGTTGACTCTAAACGATCTGAAGTAGCCCCCAAAAGACCAAAGATGGAAAAATTACCCCTGTACGCATTTTTAGGGGACAGACCTGGTTTTTCCTTCCCTCCAGAAGGACAAGATGTTTGGGGCAGATAACAAAATGTTTTCTGCTTAGTTTGGGTGGCAAGAGACAAAAGAGGAATTTTAGGAATATCAAAGGGCCAGTGAACTAACATTTGACTAAGTGAAGATAAACACTCCTTGGTTAACAGCCCCATCTTAATTCTAAGAATTGTCCCCCCCATCTCAGATCCCACATTCCTGTGTTAAGGTTTGTTTGTTAGATAAGAATTCTGCAATGTATATAATCTGGTCTTTAATGTTAAACCAACGCAGTATTCCATTAGGGAATTCTGTCCCAGCTGGTAGATTCTTTCTTTCTCTCTTTTATTAATAAATTATGGTTCCAATAATCAATATTCTAGGTGTTTGAACTCATTTGTGAAGTGTTCCATTTCAGATCACCCTTGTGCAAATACTAATAATATGGAAATAAGTCTTAACCAATGACACATGTAAAACCCAGTAGAATTGCGCATTGGTTATGGGAGGGGGTTGGGGGAAGGAAGGAAAAGAACATGATTTTTGTAATCTTGGGAAAATACTCTAAATTAATCAATTAAATACATTCTTAAAAAATATGGAGGGGACAGCTGAGTGGCTCAGTGAATTGAAAGCCAGATCTAGACAGAGGAGGTCCAGAGAGAGAGAGTGAGAGCAAGAGACAGACAGAGAGAAAGAGACAGACAGACAGATAGACAGACAGACAGAGAGAAGGAAGGAAGGAAGGAAGGAAGGAAGGAAGGAAGGAAGGAAGGAAGGAAGGAAGGAAGGAAGGAAGGAAGGAAGGAAGGAAGGAAGGAAGGAAGGAAGGAAGGAAGGAAGGAAGGAAGGAAGGAAAAGAAAGAGATATTCTAGTTGTACAGTAATGTGGATTCACAGAGTAGATTTGAACCTAGAAGAGGACACATATCCCTACTCCCCCCACCCCCAGACCCCCAGGGATGCAAAATACAAACTTATAAGTGCCAAGTTGGAGAGTTAGCCTGAAGGGGGCTATATTCAGCTATAATGATAATAATATAATTAGATTCAGAACCATTTGAATGGCTAGACTCCACAATTAGTCAATAATGGTCCTATGCAGACTTGGCAGGAGTCTGTTTAATGATCAATTCTAGAATATTCCCAAGAATAGAAGTCAAGCTTATTAGCCTGTAGTTTGCAGACTCTTCTCTTCCCTTTTAAAAGAGAGCTCCATTTGCCCTCTTCCAATCCTTAGCCCTGTGCTGTTTAATGTTCATCATCTTTATCAAGTCAAATCAGTAAGACTTTATTAAGAGTTTATTTGTGTTCCAGATCTGGTTCTAAATGCCAGGAAAACAAATGTCAGCAAAAAGAAAGATAGTCCCTGCCCTCACAGAGCTTATTCTAGTGAGAGGACACAGTAACTAAAAGGAAGCTGAAGGGGAGCGGGAGTGAAATATGAAAGTACTAAGGGCAGGGCAGCAAGGTAGCACAGTGGATAGAGTACCAGGCTTGGAGTCAGAAGGACCTGGATTCAAGTCTGTTGTCAGATACTTCCTAAAGCGGTAATCCTGGGCAAGTTGTATAACCCCAATTGCCTAACCCTTGCTGCTCTTCCATCTTAGAATTGATCCTAAGACAGAAGGGAAGGGTGAAAGAGAAGAAAAGAAAGTATTAAGGGCATAGTAGAGAAAATACTGTGGAGAGTCAGGAGTGAAGCCTCAAAAGGAGTCATCATAACAACTGTAAGAATTTATTTTTTATATACTATATTCTTTTTATATCGGGGTCCTGGATTATACAGGGTATATTAGGGATAATTCCTGAGCCAGGTCTCACACCTGGATCCATTGCAATCTCTTTGTCTGGAAGAGTGTGGCCCTTTCACAGCCTTGAGGTGACAAGAAAAGATCTATAATAATGTTTTTCCTGTGGATGTGAGAATCCTCACCTGTCATTCTGGGTCAGATGGACCATCTCTTAATTAGCTATCACCAATTAAAGATGTCTTGGGATGTTCAGGGGTGGAGCTGAGTGAAGAGCTCCCCCAAATGGCTAATTAACTGGACCCAGAGTTTCCATTTGTCCCATGATGATCAGAAGAATCATTTGGCCACATTAGAATGTCTTGACCAGTCAATTAACAAATTATTTTAAATTTAAGAAAATCAGTCTCTCAAGATCATTTTAACCGCTACCCCACATGAATAAGGCATAAATTGTATGTTTATAAGATCACCCAATGGTTGGCAGAGTCAAGATCTCAAAAGAATTCAACAGGCTAAACCATTGGGATAAATCTAATTAGAAGAAATTCAAATGTAAAATTTCTACTTTGGTTCAAAAAATCAACTTTCCAAGTACAGGATGGGAGATGGCAGAGTTAGTCAATAGTTTGGGGTTTCCAAGGGACGCTGAGCTCAATGAGTCAGCAAAGCACTACAGCAATTAGCAAAGCTAATGAGATTTTTAGCCTCATTAAGAGATCTGTTTTCTAGAAATGAGGAGGTGATCATCTCCCTGAACTCAGACCTGAACAGACCTCATCTGGGGTTAAGTTCTGGGCATCATAGTTTTGGAAGGACACTGACGAGCTGGAGAGTATCCCCATGAGAGACATTCAGGATGGTGAAACACCCAGAGTCCATGCCACATAAAGACTAGCTAAAGGAATTGGGTCAGCCTGAAGAGAAAGTATCTTCAAGTATTTGAAGGACCATCATGGAAGAGGGGAATTAGATTTGTTCTTTGCCCCCATTGGGAAGAACCTCCTTTCCTACCTCCAGTTCTGTGACTCAGTTAACCCTTATTTTAAATGCCATATTTCTTTGAAGGTCTCACTTATTTCAGACTTCCTTTGGGTGGCCTTAAGATCAAACCTGAATATAAGTAGACAATCTTAAGACAAGAGAAAGGCTGGAGGAGAAAATTTTGAATGAAAAAAAATTCTTTTTATTTATGTTAAAAATAAATTTTAAAGGGGCATTTAGCTATTTGGTGGTTAGAACACCAGGTCTGGAGTCAAAAGGACCTGTGTTCAAATCTGGATTCAGATACTTCCTGGTTGTGTGACCCTGGGCAAGTCATTTAACTCTGATTAACTTGTCACTCTTCTATCCTAGAGTTATTACTAAGACAGAAAGTTAAGGTTTAAAAACTTAATTAATTAAAAAAAATTTGACTTAAAAAAGACAGTAAGCTTAACACTGTTTGTTTATCTATTATGTTTGGTCCATAGGCTTCCTACTGTAGAACCATACCATCCCTATACCCACTGACGCCTTAGTTCAGAAGGCAGCCTGGTATAGTGGGGAAAGTGTGGACTCTAGAGCCAAGGACCTGGGTTCAGATCCTGCCTCTAATGCTTCCTTATTCAGTGATCTTAGGCAAGCTCCTTAACCTCTCTGGATTTGTTTCTTCATCTGTAAAATGAGGTTGCACTGAATTACATCTAGGATCACTTCTAGCTCTAGGTCTATGATCCGTCCCTCTACTTAACAAACATTTCCTAGGAAGGCAAGTGATTCCTAATAATCATAATAGCTAACATTTATATGACTCCTACCCTGTGCCAGGCACTGTACTAAGCACTCTATGATTATTATCTCTTTTGATTTTCACAACAACCCTGGGAGGTCAGTGCTATTATTATCCCCAATTCATAGAAAAGGAAACGGAGGCAAACAGAGGTTAAGTGACTCTCCCTGGATCACACAGCTAGCTAGAAGGGTCCTTAGAAACCCCTTTATTTTGCAGATGAGGAAACCACGTCCAAGGGTGGGAAAGTGGCTGAGCCAGTGCCTCAGTGCTATCATAGTTTCTGCCCAGTTCTGCTACAGAGCTAAGAGTTGATACCTCAAGGTCACCCTGTTGGATTGAAGCTTAGCTCCTTTGACTTCCTAACCAATGTTGTTGGGTTTTTTCTCTTAGAACATGCTGCTTCTCCTGACCTCAAGGAGTTTACAGTTTAAACAGGGGAGATGCAACACTGAAGGTTTACAAAACACTTCCCAACTATCATCTCATTTCATCCTCACAACAACCCTGGAAAGTAGTCACTATTGTTATTCTTACTTTATTGATGGGGAAACTGAGACTGGGAGAGGATAAGTGACTTACCCAGGGTCACACAGCAAACAGGCTGTAGGGGAACTCTGGTCTTCCTAGCTACAAGTCCAGTGCTCTATCCACTGGGCCACCTAGCTGCCTGCAAATAAATTTGATACGTGATAGAATGAGATGAGGGCAAAGAGAAGGCCAAAGGGCTCTAAAAATGAAGAGGAAGATGGTACTTTCACATGGAAGGATCATGGGAAGTGTCAAAGAAAAATACTTGGAAATGACCTCCTGAGCAAAATTGGTTCTTGCACGTCATAAGTCACAGAGTGGGGGTCTCAAGGCATAGCCAGCATGGTCTGGGATCCCGAGCTAATCAGCAGACTGGCATATACTTAATGCAAAGGAGCCAGTACAAGAGATGCACAAACTCTTCCCAGAAGGGAGAGGGAGACTTGGTCAGCTACATCATTTTTTTTCCTCGAAAAGGGAGCGACCATAATTTTGTTTCCTTGAAGGTCTTATGCAAGAAGGTAAGGGCTTCTTCTTTTGTTCTTGTAGGGACAGATAACTTAGCCACTGGTCCCATGGGGGGCAAAAATAAAGACGGCCACGTTGATTCTGTAGTTGAAAAGCCAGATGGGATGTCACAAAGCCACCGCTTCAGGCATGTCGGGTCATATTCGAGGATGCAGAAGGCATATGAGAACTCCACTTGGCAAGGCTATTGGGCAGAAAATACTTTTTGATTTTATTCCCACTGTGATTATTGATTACTGATTCTCACACACGTTATTCAATCGATAATTGGGAATTTTTACTTGGTATCATGGTTATATGGTTATAATTTATCACTCGCATGTAGAGGATAAAAAGAAAGCTACAAAGAGACATAAAACAATGAATATAAACTAAAGCTGCTTAGTTAAATTATCCTTATTATTATAGGAGGTGGTGTCTAATTTGGACTTATCCAAACATAACTAGCTCTCAGGATGCTGGTCATAACTCCATTACTTTAAAAGGTAGTTTATTGGGGGGCAGCTGGGTGGCTCAGTGGATTGAGAGCCAAGCCTAGAGACAGGAGGTCCTGGGTTCAAATCTGGCCTCAGTTACTTCCTAGCTGTGTGACTCTGGGTAAGTCACTTAACCTCCATTTCCCAGCCCATAACACTCTTCCACCTTGGAACCAATACATAGAATTGGGGGTTTAAAAAAAAAGTAGTTTGTTGAGGTGCAGCTAGGTGGCTTAGTGGACTGAGAGATGAGAAGACCTAAGTTCAAATCTGGTATCAGATATTTTCTAGCTGTGTGACCCTGGGCAAGTCATTGCCCCCATTGCCTAGCCCTTACCACTCTTTTGCCTTGGGAGTTTCGATTCTAAGGCTGAAGGTAAGGGTTAAAAAACCCAACTATGTGAATTTATCTCTTGTTATTCCCAACTCCACCCCTGGCTATGACCTGAATAAGGGATGTGTGAGCTGATTAAATGATTTCCCTTCTTTGACTCGGCTTGAAAATGATGGACCTAGTTTATGTTTCTCTCATGAATAGGATAAAAGCACAGGTGGCACGTATTAAATTACCCACTGACACAAAGCTAGGAGGGAGAGCTGACAAAGTCAGGATTCAAAAATATTGCAGTAGATTAATACATTGAGTCAAGACTCATAAAATGAAAATGGTTGTGGATTCATGTAAAGAAAGGCATCCACACCCAGCTTGTTTTTCAAAAATCAGCTTCCCATATATAGGGTGAATAAAACATTGCTAGGAAACCAAATGTGTAAAAAGTCTTCAGATCTTAGCGGACCACAGACTTAAGAGAAATTAACAAAAAAGTGCCCACTGTGTACCAAAAAAAGTTAATGCTAGCCTCAGCTGCGTTAAGAACAGAAGTATGTCTAGAATAAGGAAGGTGATAAATCATTGTTTTATAGCCCTAGTGGAATCACATCTGGAGTATTTGTTAAACCCTTATCTTCTGTCTTAGAATCAGTAGTGTGCATTGGGCCTAAGGCAGAAGAGCAGTAGGGGCTAGGCAAGGGGGATTAAGTGACTTGCCCAGGGTCACACAGCTAGGAAGTATTTGAGGCTAGATTTGAATGCAGGACCTCCTGTCTTCTGGACTGGTTCTATCCACTGAGCCACCTACCTGACACTCCAAAAAAGTCTTTTATTCAGACAGGGGTCATACTAGATAGCCTCTGGAGTCCCTTCCAGTTCTGGGATTCTGTGATCTTGTACCTAAAAGACCTCTAAGGCCCTTCCATCATCTCTGCTCTGACTCTTAGTGCCTCCAAAGGAAAATTCCCACAGATGCCCAAAGGTGGCAGTCGAGGTCTGTTGATGAATCAGCCACATCTGAGAGGTTTACCCAAGTCTCCAGCTCTAGGTTTAGACACAGATGGCCCAGACCAAGAGAAACTCCAGAGGTCATCCATGGTCCAACCTGATGGGCTCCATGAAGCCACCACAAAATCCCTGAGAAGTTATTACTCACTCTCCTAGTTTACACTGCCACAGACTGGCAGTTCATTAAGGTGAGGAGAGATTTTAAAGACTGACCTTTCCAAACAGCTCATTTTACAGATAGAGAAACTGAGGCCCAAAGCAGAGATTTGATTTGCCTAATTGTAAGAAAATCAAAACTGTTATTTCCATCATCGATTTCAGTTGCAAGGCTATGGAATTCGGTTTAAAGAATAAAGTACTTCTGCCAGGAGGCTCGGAAGTTTGAGATGAAAGATCCTGGGTTCAAATCCAGCCTTAATTTCCTTCCTCACTGTGTGCCCCTGGGCAAGTCACTTAGCCCCCATTGCCCAACTCTTACCTCTCTTCTGCATTGGAACCAATAATTGGTATTGATTATAACATAGTTGGAAAGGGATTTTTAAAAATACCTCCTGGGACCAGAGCTCTTTGCTGGGTGCTAGGAGAGATATAAAGTTAACATAAGACATTTTCCTTGCCCTTACAGAACTCACAGTCTAGGGCAGGGGTTAAACAATTATTATGGCATAAAACAGGGTTAGTGCGTTGGAGAAATGTAGAAATATGACACACGTGTTATGTGAGAGAGGGGAAAGATGTTAGTGACTGGGGAATTGGTGTCCCCAAATGTGCTTTAGAGGCACCTCAGATATATAACAGAAAAGGGAGAAAGCTGGCAACAAACAATCCCCTTACCCCAGAATTTGGGAGAAAGTCAGCTCAGAACCCCAAGACAGATATCTTGCACAGTCAAAAGCCCTCAAAAAGTGGGGCCCAAGGGGAAGCTGGGTGGCTCAGTGGATTGAGAGCCAAACCTAGAGACAGGAGGTCCTGGGTTCAAATTTGACAGACATTTCCTAGCTGTGTGACCCTGGGCAAGTCACTTGACCCTCATTGCCTAGCCCTTACTGCTATTGGTTCCAAGGCAGAAGTTTAAAAAGGCAGAAGGATTTAAAAAGAAGACATGAGGTCCAAAAGGAAGACATAGTACACATTATTTATAAGGTTTTTTTAAAGATATAAAAAAGTAATAAAGTATGGCAATACATTGAATTATTTTACTTTTTTACTATTACATTTAAAAACTAAGGTCCAATGAGCTCATGCTAATTATGCAAAAAGGTGTCATTAATGAGTTGATGGCAGCCTGGAATTCTCTAATGGAATTCCCCAGATCTGTCCTTGCCTGGCACCATGTTGAATGTGTTTATCACTGACTCGCTTGAATGAAGACTTATTTGGCTGACTTATATGGCGTCCTTATTATGTTTTCAGATCCCAGGAAGCTGGGAAATTTAATTAGTGAATGACAAAGTCAGGCTTCAAAACAATTTCAATAGACTAGAGTGCTGGGCCAATTCTAATAAGATTAAATTTAACAACAATCAATTTACATAACTTTGACCATGTTCCACTCCTCTATCCCCTGTAAAAAATGCTCAGTGGGCCCCATTGCCTCAAGAAAAAATGCATTGATAATACATGTATGACCCAGATCAAATTGTTTACCATCTCCAAGTGAGAGGAGGGAAGGGAAGAAAGCAGATGGTTTGGATCTTATAATTTTGGGAAATGTATGCTGAAAATTATTATTACATATGACTAGGAAAATGAAATGCCTTTAATTTTTTTTAAAAAGAAAAGAATGCATTCTCTCTTCCCCTGTCAACTGTATGTATTCCCAAATCTCCTCTCTACTACGTAAAAGAAAAACCTTGTTTGACCCAATTGTATCTCCATGACATTATACTATACAGCTATGTATGAATTACTAGGGAAAAAGAAGAAAATAAAATGCCACACAATAAACCTTACAACTTGTTTCCATCTGAAAAAGAAAAAAAAACAAAGAACAAAACAAAAAAAAACCTTTTCAATGTGCAAAATGTTTTCTTTTTGGACCAGTCACCAATGTGGGAAATCTCTGGTAGTTCTTGACCTTATCAGAGTCTTAAGTGAAAAAATTCATTTCTTCAGTAAAAATTGCCCTTTTATAATCTCCAGGACTCCAGTTTCCATGTTGCCTTGCCTATGGCCAGCATTTTTTCCTTCATAATAATACTTAGAAGTTATTTTTACTAGTCTTCTCACTGTTCTTCCATCTTCTGGCAGCAGCTATAGAAGAATCAATAAAACACCTTACAGCTTGTGGATCTCTTGACTTATTTTCTGAGGATTAATTGTTTGATTTTGGCAGCAATATTTCGTGAGTCATCTTGGGGAAGTGTAGTCCAAATAATAGTTTGTTGAAAATGAAAAAGATTCACATCTGTGGGGGAGGAGGAGCTGGTGAACTGAATGCTCCACAATGAGTCCAGAAGGAGCTAAAAAAAAACAACCCCAAGAAACAATTGTGATTTCAAGCTCCATTAGTAGAGACATGATGTCCAGAAATACAGAAGTGATAGCTCCTTTGTACTTTACCCTGATCAGATCCTATCTGAAGTTCTATATCCAGTTTTAAGTATCACCTTTCAGAAAGACATAACCTAGGGATATTTTGATTTATTCCCACTGCCTCTTTGATTTTCCAGTCAGTCCAAAACAAACAGATTCTAACAATCCTGTCTGCTCTCAAGGGCCAGTCCTCAATCTGCCCACCCTACAGCCTGGTGGCTATGCCTGGTGACCTCTTCTATAAGTTGGAGCAGCCAGCAACTCACCCAAGCTATGAATATTGACCAGGAACTTTGTGGAGGGAAGTCACACCAGGATCATTTGCAATCCTAAATTTGGCAAGAATCCTCTCAGGGACCCAATTGCAGAGCTGAATCTCAGGATTTGAGGTCACTTTCCCCCAGAGTACAGGACATTAGAAAGGCAAAGGACAAGTGAGATAGTGATGATTGTCTCAGCTCTGGCCGAAAAAAAACCTGCTTTCCTAATCACTCTCACTCAATGTCTATTAAAACTGCAGGGATCTATATGTTGCATGTCTGAATTAATGGATGAGAGACCCTAAGAGACATCTGTCTCCCAAGGGAATGGGAAATAGAACCCCCTAATTATTATATTTTAAAATATTAGTATTTCATCTCTTAGAATAAGACTTTAGAAGTGGTAGTTTGTCCACTTCTAGACACTTTTGAGCAAAACAGAGAAATGAAATTAATGTCATCAAGGGGGTAGATCACCTGAAGTTAGGAAGACCTGGGTTCCAATTTGGACTTAAGGCATTTACTAGCTTTGTGACCCTGGCCAAGTCATTTAATTGTTTGCCTTGGTTTCCTCATCAAAAGAGCTGAAGAAGGAAGCTACTCTAATATCTTTACCAAGAAAATCCTATATGGAGTCAGAAAGAGTCGGGCAGGATTGAAATGACTCATCAACAATCTATTTTAAGATTCCAGCTCTAATTTCAGAGGTTTCTTCCAACTCTAAAATTCTAGTTGGAAAAGAAATTTCCTTCCTTACAACTGATTTCAATCCAAGTCTTGTATGACGTCAGGCAAGTGTTTTCCTCTCACTGGATCCACTTCCTCATGCCTGAAACAAAGGGATTGAACTTTGGAGCAACACAGGAAAATAAAATTAATGCAGCAAAGTGGGAAGAATGCTAGACCCAGAGTCAGGAAGACCTGAGTTCAAATTTGGCCTCAGGCACTTAGGTGAGCACTTAACCTCTGTTTACTTCTGTTTTCTCATCTGTAAAATGGGGACAATAATAGCACCTACTTCCCAGGGGTTTTTTTCCCGTGGTTATACATGTATTATAATGAAAAACATATTTCCATATTATTCATTTTTATTAGTGAATAATCTGATAGAACTAAAACCCAAAAACATATACCCAAATAAACAAGTGATAAATCATGTTTTCATCTGCATTTATACCCTAACAGTTCTTTCTCTAGAGGTGGATAACATTCTTTTTCCATAAGTCCTCAGAATTGCTCTTGATCATTGTATTGCTTGCTGTTAATAGCAAAGTCTATCACATTTGATTGTTCCACAATATAGCAGTTACTATGTATAATGTTCTCCTTATTTCACTCTGCATCAGTTCCTGCAGATCTTTCTAGCTCTTTCTGAAATCATCTTGTTCATCATTCCTCATAGCACAATAGTATTCCATCACCATCATATGCCAAAATTTGTTCAGCCATTCCTCAATTGAGGGACTTCCCTTTGGTTTCCAATTCTTTGCCACCATAAAAAGAGCAGCTATAAATACTTTTACAAACATGTCCTTCCCCCCTTTTTAAATTTCTTTGGAATACAGACCCAATAGTGGTATTACTGGATCAAAAGGCATGCCATCTTTTATAGCCCTTTGGGCATAATTCCAAATTGTCCTCCAGAATGGTTGGATCTGTTCACAACTCCACCAGCAATATATTAGTGTCCCAATTTTGCCACATTCTAAAATTTATCATTTTCCTTTACTGTCATATTGGTCAACCTGAGAGGTGTGACATGGTACCTCAGAGTTGTTTTAATTTACATTTCTCTAATTCTAATTATATTTTAAAATATTAGTATTTCATCTCTTAGAATAAGACTCTAGAAGTGGTAGTTTGTTCAAGGGGGAAAGACACTTTTGAGCAAAACAGAGAAATGAAATTAATTCTCTAATCAAGAGATTTAGAATATTTTTTCATGTGTTTATTGATAGCTTTGATTTCTCGACCTGAAAACTATTTACATCCTTTGACCATTTTTCAATTGGGGAATGACTTGGATTCCTATAAATTTGGCTTAGTTCTTTATATATTTGAGAAATTAGACCTTTATCAGAGAAATTTGTTATAATCCCCCCCTCAAATTTGTTGTTTCCCTTCTAATTTTGGTTGCATTGGTTTTGTTTGTACAAAACCTTTTAAATTCAATATAATCAAATTTAATTAAATAATTAATAATACTACATAAATAATCAAAATTATTCATTTTACATCTTGTACTGTTCTCTATCTTTTTTGGTAATAAATTCATCCCCTCTCTATAGATCTCAGGGGCAAAGTATTGCCATTCTGTTTCCTAATGTTTAAATTACACACCCATTCTGAGCTTATCTTGGCATAGGGTATGAGATATTGATCTAAACCTAATTTTAACTGTACTGTTTTCCAGTTTTCCTAGTGTTTTTTTGTCAAATAGTGATGGATCTTTGGATTTATTAAACACAAGATTGTTGAGATCATTTACCCCAAGTCTATTCCACTGATCCTCCGTCCTATCTCCTGGCCAGTACCATATTGTTTTGCTTTATGGTACAGTTTAAGATCTGGTACTCCTAGGCCCCCTCCTTCACGTTTCTTGGTTTTGTTTTGTTTTGATTAGTTCCCTTGATGTTCTTGATCTTTTGTTCTTCCAGATGCATTTTGTTCCAGAGTTGTTGCGAGGATCAAATGAGATAGATAATAAGTGTAAACCGTCTAGCACAGTGCTGAGTACATAATATACGCTATACAAACGTTAGCTTCCGGCTAATGTATCCCGGGTCCTCTCACTTGTTTCCACTGCCCATGGTAGTGTAAAAGAGGATTCAATAGGTTCTAGCCTTCACCCCTCGCCTCCATACAACCCCCAAAGCCTCCTTCAAGGTATCGGAAGACAGGTCACACCAAACTTTTCATTGAAAAAAACAACCACATTTTATTGCAAAACACATTTGATTGAAAAAAAAATCTTAGGAACCGGCCCTTGCTTTGGCAGATCCAAGGGCTCATTTTCTCCCCACCCCTCCCCTCCCCACCCCCTCTTTGAAAAGACTCCTTTTGAGAAAGTAAAGCTGCGCGGACCACGCGGGCACGTGCCGCGCACAAATTCCTTCCCCTCCCGTCTCCTCGCTCTCCGCCCGTCCTCCCGCCGGCCCGGAGGCTCACAGTGCAAGGTTGGGGCCCCGCCCGAGGGGCAGTGGGAGGAGGGGCCAAATGCAGGCGCGGGCTCAGGGCGGCTCGGTGGCAGTCCAGGCCCGGAGCTGGCCATGCTGCCGCCCCATCTCTCTCCTCCGGAGTGGCAGGGCGGCCTCGGTGACTTCTAGGAGTCTCTCGGTTTACTCTTTGGCACTTTTTTATTCTGGGCCCAGCGAGGCACTCGGGCACTGGATCATCGAATATGGTTTGGGGAATGGGATAAGTCTCGGGGCCCGGGAGGTCTACGTTTCTGGTCCCTGCTCAGGGCTGGGGAGGGTTCCCCCCACAGCAGACTTTAATACTGAAGAGCAGAGGCAGCTGGGTAGAGATGAGATCTGGGTTCTAATCTTGGCTTTGCCTCTAACTATGTGAGAGTGGGCCAGTCCCGCCTCAGTTTCTCCATCCGTATAATGGGGGCAGGGGTAGAGAGCAGATGTCTCAGGCTCTTCCAGCTCAGAGAGAGACACGGAAATGATTTTTAGTAATACCGTGCCCAGCAGGGATGGAATGGACTCTAAAGGAGACAGCTAGGGGACCTGGGGAGGGGGGGAAGTCTTTGGGGGGAAAGCACCAGGATGCTTCCCTGCCCAGGTTAACATGAGGTGGCAATCAAAGCCCACCTCTCTCAGACTCCCAGCCCAAACCCCAGAGGACCTGTCATCCACCCACCCCCCCTCAGCAGCACGCCCCTAATATCCGGAGGGACGGTCCGGGGCACTGGAAAAGCCAGCCCCCTTTCCTGAAACTCCAGGGAACAGTGGAGAGGTGAGGTCCGCTACCTGAATCGAGAGGCCCCTGCCGGTACCGCGCCACTCCTGAGCCCCCACCTGGCCTGGCCCCACCCTATTAGCACCCGAGTAGCACCCATTGAGTTCTGCCCACCCCTGTCTCCCCCCTCCCCCCACCCCCCTCCCCCGCCCTCTGGGGGCCTAGAGCTCATCTCGCATCTTGTCGCCCTTGGGCCGGACCAGGCGGCCAATGAAGAGCAGGGAGCCGCTCTGGGCGTCCTGGACCAGGAAGATGAAGGGGTGGTCAGCATAGAAGAGCTTGGGGCTCCGCAGCTCCTCCCGCCCGTAGATGTCCTGGTCAAAGGGGTTGCCCTCTGTGTCCCACTCGAAGGCGGTGGCATGGAAGACACTGGCCAGGTACAGGTCCTTCTTGCCCGACATCCGAGACAGGTCCGCCTTGTTCTTGTCCATGGCCTCCGTGAGGCCCAAGCCGGCCAGGTGCTTCTGTGGAGGGGAAGAGGGGCAGAACAGGCACGCGATGAACTGATTCTCCTAAGATTTTATTCATTCTGTCAACATAATGGGCTTCCTTCGTAAACCAGTATTGACCAATATCCCACCTATTTTATTTTTAAACCCTTACCTCCCTTCTTTCCAAGGCAGAAGAGCCATAAAGGCTAGGCAATGAGTATTAAGTGACTTGCCCAGGGTCCCCCAACTAGAAAGTGTCTGAGGCCACATTTGAACTCAGGACCTTCTCCTGTCTCTAGGCCTGGCTCACAATCCACTGGGCAATCTAGCTGTCACCTTCAATATATTTTCAATATATTCAATATATTTCATTTTGTGCATTTGAAAACATTGTCAACAGGGTTCTTGACCCAAACAAGGTTAAGAGCCTCTGAGTTGTTTTTTGTTTGTTTGTTTTTTAGGGGAGAGGGCAGGTAAGAGACAGGTCTGGAGACCAGAAGTCCTGGGTTCAAATCTGGTCTCAGACACTTCCCAGCTGAGTGACCCTGGACAAGTCACTTGACCCCCATTGCCTAGCCCTTACCACTCTTCTGCCTTGGAGCCAATTCTCCATATTGATTCTACGACTAGGGTAAGAGGGGTTTTGTTTGTTTGCTTGCTTGTTTGTTTTTTTAAAGCCTCTGGCAGTAGATGATGGAGACACCCTAGTCAGAAGGATCAGGGTTCAAATCCTAGTTTGGGCACATAACTACCTATATGACTGTGAGGTTCAATCTCCTTCTTTGTCACACATGGTTCTTTCTACCTCCATAGGACTATTTTAAGAAAAGTATTTGGAAAGCCTCAGAACACAACAAAAATGGGAGTTTTCAGAGAGTAACAGCTATGATATGATTTTTAAAAAATCAATGCCCATACAGACACCTGGCTCCACCTTGATTCCCTGACCTAGAGAAAAAAGGGTCAAACTCACAGCCCACAAAACTCCCTCAGATGACCCAACCCAGATTTGACTCTAACTGGGAAATATTTAGCAAAGTTAAATAATTAGTAAAAAATAATCAGCATATAAACATGGGAGTTTTGTAAGTCAAAATACAGCCTGCATGGTGGCTCCTGTTTCTGTTTGTTTGACCTCACTGTACTAGATGACCTCTGAGGCTCTGTGGGCAGGAAGAGTGGGTGGGGAGGGAGGACAAGGATTTATTTTTTAAATTATATTGACTACCTTTTTTTAATACCACCTAAATTTCTGAATATATCCTTCCCCCTCTCATCCAGTGAACCATCACTTCTAATATAAAAATAAAACAGTTCAATAAAACTAATATAGCACCCAAATATAATAAAAAATGTAAACTCCCCCCTTTATAAAGGACAAGCATGTACCATAACTTACTATGTGCCAGACACTGTGATATGCACTTTACAAATAATATCTCATCCGATCCTCCCCAAAACCTTTTGAGATAGGTGGTGTTATTATTATTACTATATAAATAAAAAACTAAGGCATGTAGAAGTTAAGTGGTCACATAGCTAGAGTGTATCTGAGGCTGGATTTGAACTAAAGTCTTCTTGACTACAGGCCCACTAAGCCACCTAAAGCTATAATTCTATGAAAGTAATTTCTCCTATTTGAGCCTCAGTTTCCCCATCTATCAATCTGATGGAAGCAAAATATCTTGTGAGATTTACAATTTCAACAGAAGAAATAATTCTATTTGGTTGGGGATGGTCTAGCCATTCAACCATTAGACATGGGCTTCAGCAGAATTAACAGAGATCTCTTCTAAGGTTTCCCCTTAGAATGTGGGCTCTTTGTGGGCAAGGGCTGCCTTTCTTTCTCCGGTGTTTAGCACAATGTCCAATACATGGTAGGGGCTTGACAAATGTGCTTGACTGCTTTATTGGCTGACTGCTTTTACTGTATTTTCAGGACTTGGCATAGTGCTTGTCACATTATAAGTACTTAATAAATGACTCCTTAATCTGCAAGGGGAGATAATGGAGACAATTCAGCTCAAGCCAATTGTTAGGCATCTTCTGTGTGGAAGGCACTAGGGATGCAAAGTCCAAAACCACAGAATCCTTAACTTCAAGGAGCCTCTCTTCTATAGAGGCTAGGAGAAAAGAGGTTTCACACTTAGGGTAAAGAATTAGACTAAAGGCCCCAAGAACCTTTCTAACTCTGAAATTCTGAGTCTCATTGAGAAGATTAATCAATTCACTTTCCTCAAAGACAAAAACAAAGGTCCCATATCTACCAAATCAGACACAGCAGCACTGGACATGAAGTAGGCACCCACCAATTAGGGACTGGCTGGAAAGCTTTGGGATGTCAATGTCATGGCAGATTACTGGGTGGCAAAACAAAACTAGAAGGAATTTGGGGAACTATAGGAAGAGTTGTGTGAACTGATATGAAGCAAACTAAGCAGAACCTGGAGAGCAATGTACAATATGTTTACAAGAATTACAGTGAGATCCTTAGAAGGAACTCAGAATATTGGAAAAACCAATGAAGTCTCAGAAGGGAGATAGTAAAACCTACCTCCTCCCTCCCCAGAGAAGTGGGGACTACTAGGACAGATTCTTGCACCTATCCTCTCCAGAGTGAATCTTGTCAAAAATGAAAACAATGACACAAAAATATCTAGGCCAGTCACTAAATATGACAATCTGTGCAATATTACTGACTCATGGTACAGTACTACTACAGTTTCCTATCTGGAAAGGGAACTTCAAACACAGGCTGTCAAAACTACAAAAACAACAATATAGTCAATATTAGATTAGCAATAATCACACCTCATGTGAACCTCATTGGCTACAATACTGCCACTGAGAAAAGCTCCAAGCCGATATCAGAGACCACAATAGTCAGATCCCTTCTTTTTACAGGAGGGAAATAGATGTCCATGATAGGAAGAATATACCCAAGGACACACTGAAGAGTCAGGATCTGATTCACCAATCTAAAATGCTCATTGTAAAGCTGGAAATTGAGACTGGAGACAATGTACTCAGACTACCTTGAATCAGTTCCTCCTACCTTAGGAAGATGACAGGATTCAGGGAGACCCAGATCCAGGATTCCCAGAAGACGGAAAACATTCCCTGACCCATGTCTCCCACTTTCTGCCACCCAGCTCCCTCCAGCTGAATCCACTCCTTACCTGGAGGTCATGAGTCACCTCCACGACTCCCTTGGGCAGGGAGATGGCCACAGCCCTCTTCTTCATCTTGCCCAGCCAGGTCTTGAGCTGCTCTTTGGTCAGGAGCTTTTCTAGCCTTTCCAGGGGTTCCACGTGGTGAGGCATAATGATGATGAGGCTTGAGAGCTTATGGGCTAAGGGCATCTCAACCATCTGGAGTTTTTCAGTCTCATCATCATAGTAGTTGTAGAGACCTAAATGGGACAAGACAAGGATTGGAGAGCCTGGGCAGACTGGGGTGGGGGCCAAGGCCAAACCCCTCTCTCCTCCCCTCCCCACCCTTCCACCCTTCCCACCCTCCCCAGTTATCCACAGCCTACCTGTGCGGTGCATCATGGGCACGCCAACGGTATAAGAGCGGGTCACCATGAAACCTCGGTTGTCGACCATTTTATGGTGGAATCTTTCATCCCAGTGGGCTGTGGAGAGGAGGGAGGGCCTTAAACCTCAAGCACTGCCATTCCTGCTATAGCTTACCATCACGAGCTCTACTTTAGACCTGAGACCCCCCCATAGTTCAACAATAAAAACTGTGGCCCAGGTCAGGTCACACAGTGAATCAGAAGCAGAACACTTACTACCTACTCTATGGCTATCTCTGATTCCCCTACAAGGGAATCACAGCATCTCAAGTAAGAAAAATTCACATATTTCCCAGTAGCCAACACAACACTATTCACAGTGGGTGCAAAGTAAGTGCCAAGGAAGCAGCTAAATTAGCACATCAGAGATAGTGAAGAGATGGACAGACAGATAAATAGACAGACTGACAGAGTTAGGTAGATACATTGTTACAAAGATGATAGATACATAGATGGTAGAATGATAGATACAAAGGTAGATACATAGATAAGATCATAGATAACCCACATGATATAATGATAGATACCATAGGTAGACAGACAGATAGACAGACAGAGAGATAAGATTAGATAGATAGGTAGGTAGGTAGGTAGATGGGCAGATAGATGATAGATATCTGGAGTTAGGAAAACTAGAATTCAAATTCTGCCTCAGTTTCCCCAAATGTAAAATGTAGATTTGTTTTGGGGATCTAATGAGACATCAATTACTTTTCAAACCCTAAGGCACTCTGTAAATGCTGGCTGATGTAGGTTTACTGACTGAATCCGAGTGAGCCCAGTGATGGGTAGCCACCGCCTCCCAGTCCCAAGCACTCCCGGCTGGCCCCACTCACGCTTGAAGAACATGGCATTGACGATGAGGGCGCCATCGGTCTTCTCCACGTCCTTGGTGACCTCGGGCAGCTTGCCGTCCGTCGTCTGGGAGGCCCATTCGTTGATGGACTGCAGGGCGCTCCGCTTGTCCCGGAAGTTGATCTTGGAGTGCTCATAATTGTAGTGTTTCTTGCTGCTCTGGACGAAGTCCTCCGCAAAGCTGACCGAGCTGGGCCCATACAGGCGGCTGCCCAGCTTCCACGTGACGTTGCGCGCGGTGTTGTTGCTAACGGATGCGAGGAGCTCGGCCAGGCCGGTGTGCACGTCGTCGTCGCGCAGCTTGTCGGCGCTCAGCACCGCCTTGGCCTGAGAGGCTGTGGTCGCCTTCCCGCCCAGAGACACCAGTCCCAGGGACGAGGCCACGACCACCGGGGACAGCAAGATGTTCTCCACCCCCTTGTCCTGGGCCATGACGCGGTAGAGGTTGAAGGCCAGACCGGCGCTCCTCTCCGCCAGCGTGCTGGCCTTCTCGCTCAGCTTCGCCTCCCCGCTCTTCCCCGCCGCGGCCGGCTTCTTGACTTCGGCTGCCCCGGCCACCGCCAGGAGGCAGAGGGCGCTCAGGAGCTGTGTTGGCCACATGGCTGTGCGGGGAGCGAGGCCCTGCTTCCCTCTGCTAGGGACCTGTGGGTGCAGAGATGGGGAGCTCCGTGACATGGCGGCTCTCTCATGTGCCAGGAGCACCAGCATGACGCATGACTGAGGGCCCACCAAGACAGCCTCCCCGTGTGCACAACCTCAAGCTCCTTGGGGCACGACGTGCCTTCTGCGGCACTGGCCCCAGCACTTAGCAAAGGGCCTGGCACATAGCAAGTGCCTGATAAATGTTTACTGATGAGCACAGTAGGTGCTTAACAAATGTTTATTGATGGGCATAGTAGGTGCCTGATAAATGTTTACTGATGAGCACAGTAGGTGCTTAACAAATGTTTATTGATGGGCATAGTAGGTGCCTGATAAATGTTTACTGATAAGCACAGTAGGTGCTTAACAAATGTTTATTGATGGGCATAGTAGGTGCCTGATAAATGTTTACTGATGAGCACAGTAGGTGCTTAACAAATGTTTATTGATGGGCATAGTAGGTGCCTGATAAATGTTTACTGATGAGCACAGTAGGTGCTTAACAAATGTTTATTGATGGGCATAGTAGGTGCCTGATAAATGTTTACTGATGAGCACAGTAGGTGCTTAACAAATGTTTATTGATGGGCATAGTAGGGGCTTAATAAACAGAACTGAAAGGTCTCAAGGAAGAGTAAGTTCCCTGACAGTGGAAATAGGAACAGGCTAGATTAGACATTTATCTGGGATGTTACTTATTTTGTTAGTCATTCAGGCCACACTGATGCTCCATGTCACCCAATTATTAGCCAGCAGAAAAGCAACATGGGAAAATAATACTACTATTAGCCAACATATAAAGCAATGTGCTAAGCACTATCAGGGCCTTAGACAGTGACCTCCTTTGTTTCTCACATCTGACTTGTGATGTAGGTTTAATTATCATCTATTGTAGTGGAATATAAAGAGTATTTGGGGGGTTTTGGTTGTTTTGTTGTTGTTGTTGTTGTTGTTGCTGTCTAAGGGTCTGGCATTGGATTCCCCAGCTTGGTTATTTATGACCCTGGGCAAGCCACTTCCCTTTGCACTTCTGGGTTAAAAAAAAAAAAGAAGAAGAAGGTGCTGAACTTACTTGATCCTAAAAATCCCCTCCCACTTGAAAACCTCTGAGCCATGTCACAGGAAATATTCCTGCTCCAGTACTGGAGTTATGAGACACCTCTGCTGTCCCTTACAGGCCTGGAACTATATGAATTTTGAAGCCCACCTTTAGAACACTGGCCTTTTACTAAGCTCTAGGCCTCAGCTGGCCCACCTGCAGAATGGGAGCATCTGATGCCCACCAATCCCACCACTCTCTGGGAGTAGTCAAAAAGCTGCCTTAGCCTTCACAGGAGAGTTGCCTTTAAACCCTTGCCTTCGGTTTTAGGATTAATACTGTGTATTGTTCCAAGGCAGAAGAGTGGTGAGGGCTGGGTAATGAGTGTTAATTAAGTGACTTGCCCAGGGTCACACAGCTAGGAAGTGTCTGAGGTCATATTTGAACCCAGAATCTCCTGTCTCTAAGCCTGGCTCTCAATCCACAAAGCCACCCAGCTGTCCTGGTGAGCTGCTTTAATGGGGAGCCTCCCAATGTGTGGAATGCAGCCAGTCTTGCATGCAAAGCTGAGCAAAATGCAAAGTTTGTATTTCACCAGGAGAGGATGGAGAGGTGGGTAAGAGCCCTCAGAATTCGGCAGAAGAATGAATGTAGCCAGCACAACTCCACCCCCCTCACCCCTACCCCCAGCCTGGGGCCCAGGGATCATTCTTCACATACCATTGTGGGTCAGACAGGAAGGTTAATGAGTCACCCACTGGTTCACTGATTAAATAAGACAGACTGGCCAGAGACGTGAGCCCTGGGTTCTATCCCTGCCCAGCCCGAACTCACTGGCTAGGCCCGAGCAAGCCAGCCCCTCCTGAGGCTCCTTTGCTATGTGGGGAAGACGAGGGCTTGGAACTAGATAATATCTAAGGGCCCTTCCTAGACCCTGCTTTTCTCATCTTCCACCAAGGCCTGAGAAGTAACATTTTCCTCTCATACAAAGACCGCACAAACAGAGAAAGGAAGGGCTTCCTTTGAGCTCATGGACAGGATACAAAGGACTCTGGGGTTTTCCAAAGAGCCTCCCCCTTTGAACCGCTCAGAGACTCGATGAGCCCAGCAGCCCTACTCTTCCTTCCTCCCCACCTTCTCCAGACCCCATCCCTGTCCCTGTTCCAGACAGTGAACCCTGGGGACGTCCAGGAAACAGAAAATCCCTTCCTGAAGGCCTGGAACCAGAGGCAGGAGTGGTCAGATAATGCCTGAACCATCTCCCTTCTCTAGTCTGAGCTCTGCTTTTCCCCGACTCCTCGCCGTGGCAAAGCCACAACCATTCTGGGCACAATTCCTCAATTTGAAAAGGGGTTGTTTTGAAGTCCCATCCAGATCTTAAGACGTAGGAAATTGGGGAAGAGAAGGCTGGAAAATCAGTTAAGAAACATGGCTATCATGCTATGAGCCACATCAGGAGGCAGAGAAAGAAATTTAAGATACTGGAAGAAAGAAAACACCCAATTTGTAGCTAGTTCCCCAAATCTTCTTTCTTTTTTTTATAGCACTTACACAGAAGAAGAAAAAAAAGATCTCTTAAGGGAACTGGGAAGGCAGGTTATTCTAGGGGAAAGTGGGCAAGATTTAGAATAAGAAGTCCTAGGTTCCAATTCCAGCTGACAGTTTACTGCCATGGCAGAATCACAAGTCACTCAACTCTCTGGGCCTCAATTTCCCCCTATTTCAAATGAAGGGCTGGGAATAAATGGCCTTTAAGGTGCTTTCCAGTTTTAAATCTACAATTGTATCCACTGAGGAAAACAGAAAGTTGGGGGAGGGAGTCTGTCCTTAGTATTGCTGGGATGGGAAAGGGACAAAGCTGAGTTATCCTATGAGAAGAATCACGCCCCTCCCTTACGTCCTTCACAGTTGTCCAAGTGCTGGGCCTGGAGACGGGAAGACCTAAATGCAAAACTAGCCGAGTGACCCTGAACAAAGTCCCTTAACTCAGTTTCCTCAACTATAAGATGGGGAAAATAATCACAGAGCCTCCCTTTCAGGGGCTGTTGTGAGGATTAAATGAGATGATAATTGTAGAGTGCTTGGCACACAACAAGCAATATTTATTTCCTTCCTTCCTTCACCGTAATGCTATCAAGTTGGCATGAGCTCACAGCTATGAATAAAGACTAAAAACAGTCTCTAAAAAATTTAAGAGTTTGGGACTAATTCTACAGGACTAAATACCAGGCCACCCCCATGAGGATCTAGTAGTGTTCCTTGTGTTTGCCTCCCTGGGAGAGGATGGACCCCTCTGGGCTCAAATAAGGATGGGCACCACTCAGCCAAAGCCACCTCTCTACTTTAGGGAGACCAAGTTGGTATCCTGAATGTTCCAAATGGGGGAAAAGCCCCAGGCTTGCTCAAAGAAAGAATTAGACTTCCAAGGGTCAAAGAATCCCACTTGTACTTTAGCTGCTGGGCCTAGGAAGCACCAGTCTCCACCTCCATTTCCCAACCCTGCCACGTAGGCAGCTCTCGTCCCTCTGCCCTACCATCATTTATCCACAACCTCAAATAACAGGGGGCTGCCTTGGTGTGTCTGACAGCTTCAAATGACAGGCCTGCAGCCTCTCCCTCCCTGCCAGCTGCCTCCCCTGAGGATGGAGGGGAGGGTGACGTGGCAAGGAGAACAAGGGATTCCTGAGGTCCTCCGCCAGGGGCAGAGCTGGGCGGAGGGAGCTTGTGGTGAGACAGGGAGGAAGAGAAAAAGCTTCCAGGCACGGATTTAGAAGTGGGCGCCCCAGATCCAGCTCCAGCTCATGCCCCTGCTCTAGGGCTCTCATGTTTTTCTCCTCTGCACAGTAAATGGGTTGGACTAGATCAGTTCTTAGCCTGGGATCGTGACCTTATTCTAGAACGACAATAATGACATATATGATCACGTATATATATACGAGGTGATCATAGATTCTATGGAATGCATCATTCAGTATAACTGGTTTCCTTGGCCATGCCCCGTAGATTATTTTAGGCATTTACAACTTGTTTCGGAGAAGGTATTTGTGGGCCTCCCCAGACGGCCAAAAGGGCCCAGGACAACCATGGTTCGGGGGGCCGGGGATTAGACGAGCTCTGAGGACCCTTCCAGCATCCACACTGGACCGTTCCATGAAATGAGCCCCAAAGCAGCAGCTCCAGAGGAGACGGGGTTTTGGTGGGGGAGGCAGGTGGCGAGAAGCCAGTCCCCCCCTCGACGTGCCTGCTCCAGGCAGAGAGAACAGCTGCCTCCACGCATGTCCCCACAAGCCAAGGGAGGCTTCAGAGGCCAGTCAGAGAGGGAGCAATTACCCCCAGCTGCAGAACGAGGTAATTTATGGCTCCCAGGCTCCCTTCCCTATAGGGAAGAAAGAGCCCAGATAAAGAAACAAGCCTGTGCTTTGCAGACAGGCCTGGGTTTCATCCTGACCTGTAACTGGGCCTTGGGAAGCAAAGGGGGGGAGGGGAGGGAGGAGAGGGGCCCCATCAGGGAGATATTCAACTTTCACCAATGGGCTGAGCCAGGGAAAAGGGGAGAGGAAGAGGCAGGGCAGAGAGGGAATTCAGACAGTTGGAAAAAAAGTCCATTTTAATCAGAGGCCAAGATACCTTGAAACTGTCTCAGAGGGAGGTCAGTGCTTGCTTTTTTCATTCTGAAAGAAAACAGACACATGAGGTAGGGTGGTTCGCAGGCTCGCGGGATGCTCGACCTGGAAGGGCCCTGGGAGATCATCTAGTCCAACCCCTTAGCCTGGCAGGTGAGGAAGTTAGCACTTGCTCAAGAGCACACAGATCATAAAAGAGGCAGGATTTGAACTCTGCCTCAGGATTTTTTATGGGTGCTAAGGAAATGGATGTCTATACCTCTAACAGTGACCCCAACCCTGGTTTGTTTGGTCAAGTTAAGTAAGTTTTGAATTTTTTGTTTGTTTGTTTTGGAAGGGAGGTGGAAAGAGGAAGAGGCTATTAGGGGGGAAATTTTAATTTCTGCTACTATTTCCTCTCCAGGGCTTGGGGACAGACAGACAGATGGAATGTGAGGCCTAAAGTACCAGGCAGGCAGGGTGCAGCCCAGAGGTGGGCCTTATTTAGGCAGGATGAGTGGAACAAAAGTCGGAGCCAGAATCTCCCAGGGACCCAGGAGGGACCTTGGGAAGGGAGAGGTGGGAGGGATGACTCCAGGCAGGGCGGAGCGGAGGGGCTGAGGCCCAGCTGGGCAGGCTGAGCTTCCCCTCCCCCCATCATTTCCTTTCCAGCTCCTTCCAACTGGAGTCTGGACCACAGAAGTCATAAAGGGAGGAGGGGGAAGGAACCTAATCTCCTGCCTTCTCCTATTAGCTTGGGGATCCCACAGAAAAGACAATGGCAGGGAGCCCTGAGACCCTGATTCTAATCTCTGTTTCATCTACCCCAAGGATCATGTGTGAGATTGAGCAAACTGATTCCCAGGGCTTTGAGGTAGCACAGGAAAAACAGTATCTCCTTTCAGCGACCTTTTAAGGTTTACAAAAGGTTTTCCTGACGCTGGGCTGTAAGACAAGTAATGCTGAGATTCTTATCCCCATTAGCCAGATCAAGAAATTGAGGCCCAAAGAAGTTTGATCTGCCTAAAGCAGAGACTGATTCCAACCAAGTTTTCCTGACTCAGGGTGCTGAGGTTTCCATTATACTAATAATAAACTATTTTTGTTTAAAATGGGAAAAGGGAGATGAATAGATGAGAAGAGATCGTTCTTCTCCACAATATACTTAGCTAGTTTCTAAAGCTGTAAATGCCCTCTTTCATAGAGATTCCGCTTTGATGGGAGGAAGAAGGGGCAGAGAGGTAGATGAGAAAAGACAGCTGGGAAAGCACCCTTCCTCCAACTTCCAGCATCTGTAATAATATGAGATGCCCACAACATCTCAGCAACCAGTCCCTGAAATTCAAGAGAGATCCCACCTTTCCTGAGAAAGACCCCCTTGTGGAATGAAGATCCCAGGAGCCCCCTAAAGGCGGGGTACCAAAGTCATGGCTACCGATCCATGCTCTCCTTCTTTATCCTATAGATTAGGGGGGATCTCTAGGAGAATCTATAGATCAGGGAGGATCTCTAAGAGTATAGATTGGGGAGATCTCTAAGAGTCTATAGATTGAGGGCATCTTTGGGAGAGTCTATAGATTAGAGGGGATGTCTAGTAAAGTCTATAGATCAGGGGGGATCTCTAGGAGAGTCTAGATTCGGGGGATTCCAAAGAAAGGACTCTTAATATCAGGGAGCTCTTCTCCCCCATTTACCTTAAAATCCTCAGGAAGTACAGTTACACACACACACACGCACGAGTTCCCCCCCTTCCCCCTGTCCCCTTTCCCTCCTCCCCACCCCCGAGTAAAAAGAAAGCTTCCTCCCCCATTTCCAAGGCTGGGAGCTGCTCCCTCACCCCATCCCTCCACACAGGAAGGGACCTAATGGAACTAGGTCATACTTGAAGGATTCGGCTCATTTCCTTTTAAGTTGCCACAGTATCCAAGCCAGACTCGGCGGGGAGGGGGAGGGGGGCAAAGAACGGGAGAGGGTTCCAAAGTTAGATGAGAGTGTACCCAAGACTTTGAGTTCTGGGGGATGGAGGGGCGCGGCCAACTCTAAACCCAAACCCACGGTCTTCCTTCCTATCAATCCCGATCTTCCTCCCGGGGCTTCTCCAGTCCTCCCGGCGTCTGGGACCCCAACCTCACCACCTACCTCGAGGCTCCTCTGCCCAGTCCTGAATTCTCCCAATGCTAGGTCCCGCTAGCTGCCATCGGGTCCTCCTCATCCCGCTGTCCCAAACCCTGCCAAAGGCGCCTGGGACCCAGAGAAAGCCGGCGGCCAACTCTGGCGTTCGAATCCTTTCCTTGAGAGTTGCTACTCTCCCGGCAAGCTGCCGGAAACTAGGAGAGGGTTCGGGGCTGGGGGAGGATCCTGGGCTGCGAAGGTCCCTCTCGGTGCCCAAACCGCGGTCTCCCTCTGCTAGTCACTCCCTCCCTCCTTGGGTGTCCCCCGACTTTCCTCACCTGGGGTTAGGGGGACAGAGATGAGAAGGATCCCAGTCGGGTCCTCCCCAGCGCCGCTCTGGGATGGGATCCGCTCAGCTCCGTCCCGGGACTGTCTCTCCGAGCGCACAGCCCCCGCGCCAGCCCTATATAAGAGGCCCCCGCCCCGGAACGCAGAAACTTCTGGAAAGTTGGAAATGCTCTTGGGATAAGGGAGGGGGGATTTAAAGGGGGCGGCCCCCGTGTAGGTTGCAAAAGAAAAAAATGCCCTTCTCATCGCTAGTCCCGCTCCCCCCACTACTTTCCCCCATCCCCCCACTTCTCTAGACCGCCCAGAGCCCCTGGGTCCTACTGCCCCTCAATTTTCAGGGGAGTGGCCTGGCCTGGATCCCCTATCACGGCCCCCTCTTATTCTTGAAATGTTAGCTAGGAAAGGGCGGTTAAAGGACCTCTGGTCCATTTGAATCATTTTGTAGAGCTCCAAAGAGGGCGATGGATGTGCCAAGGTCACAGGGTGGAGAGTCAGGATTGGAACCCAGGCCTCCTCTCTCTCAGACTCCAATAATCCCTTCCTTTTGTTCTTTCCAAGGCCCAGATCCAGATTCTATCTCTGAGAAGAAGGCAGAATTCAATCCCTACCTGAAAATATTTACCAAGCAACTATAGATAGGATTGATAAACTTCCTAGGATTTCGTGCTGGAAGGGAAACCTCAGAAACCAAGGCCATGCACCCCATACTGCAGGTGGGGAAAGTGGTACTCAGAGAGAGTGACTCCTATGATTATGTGTTCACAGGTGGGATTTGAACACAGGTCCTCTAACTTAAAATGGAAGGTGGTTTGGTTTGGTTTGGGTTTTTTTTTTTCTCTAACCCTCCACGACTTTTGGTGAGGGGGCCCTGTCTAATCACTGCCCGGCTCAGCCACTGTCCTCAGAATTTAGGAATGTAGGAGGAGCAGATTCCCCTAGGAAAGGCATCTTTACAGCCAGTCAGTCAACAAGCACCGTGTATGTGCCAAGCACTAAGCAAAGTGCTACGATGCAGAGAAAGGCAAAAAATGAACCCTGTCCTCAAGCAGTTCACAGCCTAATGGGGAAGACAATATACAACAAATAGGCAGAAACAAGATATATCCAGGGTAAATTGGATATACAGGTAATCCCAGAGGGATTGATTTAAGGTAAAGGAGGACTAGAAAAGGCCTTTTGCAGAAGGTGGAACTTTAGTTGAAACTTGAAGGAAGCCAGGAGTTGGTTCCAGACATGGGAGACAACCAGTGAAAATTAATGGAACCAAGAGGGCAGTTAGGTGGTTCAGTGGATTGAGAGCCAGGCCTAGCCCTTACCAGACAGAAAGTGAGGGAAGGGAGCAGGGGAGGGAGGGAGGCATGGGAAGGAAGGAAGGAAGGAAGGAAGGAAGGAAGGAAGGAAGGAAGGAAGGAAGGAAGGAAGGAAGGAAGGAAGGAAGGAAGGAAGGAAGGAAGGAAGGAAGGAAGGAAGGAAGGAAGGAAGGAGGGGTAAATTCATGGAGTCAGATGTGTCTTGTTTGTGGAACAGCAAGATGGCATCATTGGATCCCACAGTACATGGAAAGGAACAAGGTATTAAAAGCCTGGAAAGATAGGAAGGAACCAGCTTTAAAAGTCAGAAGATTTTATTTTTGATCCTGAAGATAACAGAGTTTATTGGAGTTTTTTGAATAAGGGGATTACTTGTTGTGGGTGATAAATCTTCACTTTAGGAAAATCACTTTTATCGCTTAGTGAAGAGTGGACTGGATTAGAGAGAGTATTGGAGACATCCAATATAGTGCAGACTTGAGGCAACCAGAGCCCATCCATGATAGTATCAGAGAAGAGAAGACACAAGAGAGATTGCTGTGGTTAAAAAGACAGGACTATGCAACAACAAAAGGTGGAAAAATTTATCGAGGTGGAAATGACTTGAATTTTCAATCAATCACAGGGATTGGGTTGAATTCCCTAGCAGCTATGTAACCTTGGCCAAGTCACCACCTCTATAAATTTCAATTCTTCTTCTACTATCATGAGATTAGATTGAATAGCTCCCAAGTCCCTTTTAGTTCTAAATATGAGTTCAAAAGAAAGTGCCTCACAATGTATTGGTTGTTGTATGTCCTTAGTTTTTGAAATGGACCAATGACATCACAGGGTGATGTCTTGATTTACTCATGTTATTGGATTTAAATAAGGAAGAGATAAACAAAGTCATCAGCCTCACTGTCTCTTTTTGAATCATCAAATATCAGAAGAAATACAAAAATCAGGACAACTGATGTTGGCTTGGGATGCAGACCTTGGCATCTTCCATATCTGACCAAGCTGTAGGTTTTCCAGTTGATCTGCTTCAGTCACCTTCATAGCATTGGAACAAATTGTTCTCATCCACCCACCAGGGGAAGTTTTCACATGCGTGGGGTAGACATCCCCCTAACTCACTGATGGGTTTAAGAACTGTTGAGTACTTGAAGAAGGAAGAAATCATTATAGACTAGAGTTATCAAAGAAGGCTTCCCAGAGGAGGAAGAACTTGAAGAGGACTAGAATGGGCAGGACTTGGCCTGGGGAACACAGGTAGGAGCAAAGACAGGAAATTCAATAAGTGACAAGGTCTGGGTCTTCACCTGGGAGGCTCCTTATGTCCAGGATACAGTGAGACAGAAAGGCAGAGAAGAATTTGAACCCCAAAAGTCTTAGTTATAAGACAAGTTATGGAAGTTATAGAAGACTGGAAAGGCAGGAAAAGGCCAGGGTATGGCCTAAATGGTACAAGATATTCTCTCTCTCTCTCTCTCTCTCTCTCTCTCTCTCTCTCTCTCTCTCTCTCTCTCTCTCTCTCTCTCTCTCTCTCTCTCTCTCTCTCTCTCCCTTACCTTCCATCTTGGAGTCAATACTGTGTATTAGCTCCAAGGCAGAAGAGTGGTAAGGGCTGGCAATGGGGGTTAAGTGACTTGCCCAGGGTCACACAGCTGGGAAGTGTCTGAAGCCAGATTTGAACCTAGACCTCCCATCTCTAGGACTGGCTCTCAATCTACTGAGCCACTCAGCTGCCCCCTGTCATTCTAATCACTATGTGGAACCTGCCCTGAGAATCTTGTCCTTTCTTGGAAATCTCTCTCAGTTTCAATTCTTCATCTGCATCATGAGATTAGGTCAAATAACCTCCTCTAAATCTGGGCTCTAAATCTGATCAAAAGAGAACTCACACAGGACTGGTAGGGGCTCAGAGAAGGAAGAAATCATTCAAGATTGTTGTTATCAAGGGAGGCCTAGTCCTGGCTGATCTATCTCGTCTCCTAACATCTGAGTTCTGCCCATTCTAGCCCACTCATCTGTCCCACCAGGTCAAGCTCTCTATCTACAGGTCCACACTACATGTGACCCTTTCCCCTCCCTTCCCAGCCAAAACACACCAGGTTTCTTTCCCATCCTCCACTTCCTTTCTCCAGGCCTTTTTCTTCTAAATTTCCAAGATTATTGAACTTTCCATTCCTTAAAAACTCTATATTCCAGCCAAACCAATCCAGCAGCCATTCTCCACACTCTGTCTCCTGCCCCCATGCCTAGAATGCTCTCCCTCCTTACATTGGCTTTGCCATTTTTCTTGCAGTTCTTTGTCCTCTAGTTTCAAAGAGGACTAGTAGCATCACCAGTCCTCTTGACTTTTGTCTTGCCACTGGACTTGGATAATTCTGGAAGAGTCAGGCTGATGACTTTGATCCTAGAACCCTTAGCTTAGATGGGGCTAATTAGGCTCAGGTGTCCCTGCTTTCAGGTCTTTCTGATGGATGTACCAAATGGAGTGCTTTTCCTCCTTCCCACATTATTTTGCATATACTTTAGATTTACTCATCTGTTCACTGTGTTTATACAGTTGTCCCTCGCTATATCATGGTTCTCTTATTACGACTTCCCTATATTGTGGGTTTAAATATATATGTATATATAATTCTGTATCACAGAATTTTTGCTATATTGTGGAGTTTTGCAGATGGATACTATACTATACACAATGGAAATGCAGTACACCACTACTCTTGCACAAGTTTGCCAACATGACATTGTACACGGCACACTATTGGCTGATGAAATGAAAGGCGACCAACCACAGTGCTGTATTCTGGACACTGATTGACTCAGTGTGTTTATAAGAATGTAGGAAAGGTTAATAAGAGTGTGGAAAAGGTTCATAGGAGAGTGGAAGGGTTTATAAAGTCTTAAAATATATGTAATATATAATATAATTATATTATATATCCATAATAAATAATATAAAATATAAATAGTAAAATAAATATAATGCTGCTACTTTTCGGGTTTTCATCTATCACGGAGGTCTCTGGAATATAATTCCCAAAATAGGTGAGGGATCATTGTATTGCTCATAGAGAACAGGGACTGTTTTTTGTCTTTGCCATCTCCAGTGTCCCAGCACATGTCTGGCATATAGAAGGAACATTTAAAATAATAATAACAATAATCTAGAATGTATATAGTATTTTATGGTTTACAAAGAGCTTTATATGCTATCTCATTTTACAAACCCTATATAATGGAATCTTGAGGGAGGGAGCCTTGTTCCAGCTTTCCACCTCTACCAGATAACCAAATAAGTTTCTTTCTAAATCAAAAACTAAAAAGAAAAATCCTGTGGGTTAGATGCTATTATTACCCCAGGACATAGCCTAGGATCAAAAAGGTCTGAGTTCAAACCCAGCCTTAGATACTTATTAGCTATATGGCCCTGGCCAAGTCATATGTTTGCCTCAGTTTCCTCATCTATAAAATGAGAAGGAAATGGCAAACCATTCCAATATCTTAGCAAACCCAAAATGGGGTCACAATTGAACAACAAATTAGTATTATCTGTAACATGGCAATAATAATAGCATCTATTTCAAAGGTTGTTTTTTGAAGATCAAATGACAAAATATATGTAAAGTGCTTTGCAAACCTTAAAATGTTATGCAAAATTAGCTATCATTATATCTCACCCCTGAGTAACAGTCTTATCCCTTCTTTAATCTCAATCTTTTCACTAAGAAAAAAACCTGAAACCTACAAAGTTGGTTTGGTGGCAGAAGGTGAGGGGATTTGGTAGACATCAACTTTCCTTTATCAGTTTCATACAGTTTCTGTGTTCCCTGCCCTTATTTCCACTCTCGGTACATGTCTTTTTTTTTTTAATTCCTACCTTCCATTTTATAATCAGTATTGTGTATTGATTCCAAAGCAGAAGAGTGATAAGAGCTAGGCATTGGGGGGTTAAATGACTTGTCCAGGGTTATACAGCTAGAAAATATCTGAGGTCACATTTGAACCCAGGACCTCCCATCTCTAGGTCTGGCTTGTCAATTCACTGAGCCGTACACTGTACGTCTTTTAAAAATCTAAGCAGAAGAGAGAGTTCCCTATGAATTCACATCATCTTGATACATTTTCTAATTTCCTTAGACATCTTCAGAATTGTTTACTTTGTGCCCTCAGAATTCAGTTACTTGACAGTTACTTTCCCTCTTGGGCTAGAGAATTTTAATCCAGTGGATCCTACTTATCTCTTTTTCTGAAAGATAGGAAATCTTTTATCATTTGAAACTTGCTTTCCCCAAATCTAGGCAACATATCAAATTATGTCCAGCTTTCCTCTCCTTATCTATTTCTAATTTTAAGATGGAATCCTTTCCCTACCACTATCAAGGGTCTTGTCATTTCTGCATGGCAATTAATTTTCCCTCATTAGTAAGAATCAGATCCTAAATAATTATTCCTCTCATTTTGTTTCACTACCTGGAATCAATAAATTATAAGGGCCTCTGCTTTCAGAAGAGAGACAGAGCTCCAAAAGATATTCAGGGAATTGAATTCTCCTTCACTACCTACCATATGATGTCTCTTTTCTCACTAGACTGCAATCTAGACTTCTCCATTAGACCCCAGAAACTTGTTTATCCTGTAAGATCATTTCACACCTTGCAAGTACCCATGGCTCTTGGATCCTGTCCCTCTGATTGGCTGGCTCTTCTCGGAACATCCATTTAGAAATGACACCAAAGCCAGCCATCTCTTTGTTTCTCTACAGGCTACAATTTAAACTCCATTATGTTTCACATATGGTGTCTTCTTTCCTCCTCACCCCTTCCCCACTTTTTCTTCAGTTTCCTCTTCTATGTTGTCTTCCCTCATAAGATATAAGCTTTTTGATGGCAGGAGCTGTTCTTTTGCTTGCATTTTTATGCCTAGCACTTAGTAAACTGACTGGCAAGTAGTTAGTGTTTAATAAATGTCAAAGGGCAGCTAGGTAGCACAGTGGATAGAGATCCAGACCTGGAGTAAGAAGAACTTGGGTTCAAATCTGGCCTGAGATACTTCCTAGCTGTGTGACCCTGGGCAAGTCACTTAATCCCAGTTGCCTAGCCCTTACCCTTCTTCTGCCTTGGAACTGATATTTACTATTAATTATAAGAAAGGAGTCAGACTTGGGAACTTTTGACTTGAGAATTCCTCATGCTTACTCAAAGTTCATTCAGGCTATAACTTAGACTTAGACCTAGAGAACTGCCTGAGACACATCAAGGTTAGGTGACTTGCCCATGGTCATGTAGCTGGTACATGTTGGAAGCAGAATTTGACGTCAGGTATCCCTGACAGAGTCCCAAACTATCTGAATTGCTTTTTGCTACCTCTATTGCACTATATTCAGAGTAAGGCATGTAAATAATATTTATATAGGATGTAAGTAATCTGCTCTAAATATAATTTTCATCATGTTGTTCAGTCATTTCAGTAATGTCCAACTTTTTGTGACCCTATTTGGACTTTTCTTGGCAAAGATACTGTAGTGGTTTGCCATTTCCTTCTCCAATTCATTAACAGATGAGGAAACTGAGGCGAATAGGGTTAAGTGTCTTAATTTGTCTAGGATCACATAGCTGGTAAGCATCTAAGAACTGGATTTGAACTCATGAAGGTGAGTCTTCCTGATTCCAAGCCCAATTCTTTCTCCACTTTTTGGATTTGGTATTACCTGTAATAAACATTTTGAGAGTCCCTTGGACAGCAAAGAGATCAAATCAATCAGTACTTAAAGAAATTAAGTCTGGCTATTCATTAGAAGGACAAATATTGATAACATCTATTATCTAGGTTGTTGGAAGATCCAATGAGATATTTGTAAAAGCAGGACAATGCCTGGCACATAGGAGGCACCCTATAAATGTTAACCATTATTATTGTTATTGTTTTGTCGTCTAACTGTTAATGGTAACACATTTCTCTAGCACTTTAAGGTTATAAAGTGCTTTATAAACTTAGTGTGAGATCCAACCAAGCCAGATAATCCCAGGAGCAATTTTAGATGAAAGCGAACAAATAAATGCAAAATGAATAGATTTGCCAGCGTTTCTATAATAATCTATAATGAGAATGTGGTAAGAGTACCACATTTAGACTTAAACGCCTCAGTATCCAATCTGCTTTATGAGGGAGTAGAAATGGCACTTAAGCAAATAAAGAAAAAGGCCAAATCTAGAATAAGGAAATCTGTGCTGGAAGCGAGTCAGTTTTAAGGACACTGGGGAATTGATTTACAAGATATATTCATGAGAAGAGTCCAAAAGAAGAAAAACAATCAGGAATATTATGATTACTCCCCCCAAAAAAGTGGCCAAAGAGACATCAGCAACTACCTGTCCTGTCTACTTTTTTATATCTACATCTTTAGGACAATGGTCTTTGTACTCATCAAGGGTATGCTTGATGAAAACATGGTAAGCCACATCTTCATAAGCCCAAAGTCTGAATGAGAGGAACAGTTCAAGATATCTTTATCTCTGCTGTTTGATGAATAGGGGGAAAAAGCATTTGACTCAATGGAGTAAAATATTGCTCTAATAATGTCTGTTTTTCAGTAAGGTGCTATTCAGATATTTTGGCCACTAGTGGCTTTCTTAAAGACTAGCACTAAAAAATAACCTTGATCAACAACCCACAGAATATCCCTGTCAAACAAGGCATAAAACAAGGAGACGGGCTCATCAAAGATGTTAGTACTGTCATGGAGGATGTCCTGGACAGAATTTAAACAGGAGCAGGTTCTCTCAACTGGAGGTCTTCCAGCAAAGTCTTGATGACTCCTTGTGGATTATGTTGTGGAGGACATTATTCTTCAGATATAGGTCATATGAGATGGTCACTGGGCACCTTTCCAACTATGAAGATCTGTGATTCTAGATGATTATTAGTACCCCTTCCAAATCTGTATGAACTGGAATGGAAAGGAGCTTTGAGCCCATTATCACATATCCTAGCATCACTGAGTAGTAAGGATAGCCCATGGGTCATTAACCCCATTATATGGGTGGAACAATAAGATGCCCAGAATATGGAAGGGATTTTGCTCTATGGTTGGTCCAAAAATACAAACCAAAATGCTCATCTCCTATTTGGATATAGCTTTTCAGTTTTGTCAGGCTCAAATCAAAACATTCATTAAAGGCCTCCTATGTGTAATAAGGTTGATGGGACTCAAAATGCACTCAGGACATTTCCAGGGACACCTGTTCTTGCCTCTTGTTAAAGGAGACTCATGAGCAGAGGTTGGTCCCTTATTCCTTGTGATGGTGGGAGCTGGAGGAAGAGGAAGGATACTAAATAGCATTGGTCACTGACCCAGGAAGAACTGATTACTCAGTAAGCTTAAAAGGAGAGGCCAAAGTCTCCTACTCTATCTTCTCCCTGTCTGTCTGTCTGTCTGTCTGTCTTCTCTCTGATCTCTGTCTCTATTTCTCCTTTTCTGTAAATCTATGGTGGCTATGCTTACAATATTGCTGGTACATGCACGTTGCCTAGGTGAGCCTAAGTCTGGATTTTAAGTCTCTGGTTGGCTGTCTCCTCTGCTTTGTGTTTCTTTCTCTGAGCACAGGTGACCAGACAGTGATCCCAAGAGACATGTTTCCACTCTCAGAAGCAACCATATCAACTTGATTGAGAGGTCCTGAGTCATTAAAAAGTCAGGGTGCTGGTTACCCAGAGGGAATGCTTCTGCAACTATACTCTTCTTGGACACAAAGATGGACAACACCAGGAAGATGATACATGCATTTTCTGACTAGTCAGAAGACATGGGTCTTGAGTGAATATTTGCTCAGAAAATGGACATTGTTGTAAAAATAAAATCTGTTCAGCAGTCTCACAAGCCTCTCTGGACTTTTTCCTACCACTGAGGAGATTATAGTAGGATGGATAAATGCCAGATGTTGTTGTTGTTGTTGTTAATTATACTGGGTCCAATAATGACCATTTTTTACTGATGCAAAAAGAATGATCAAAGGAGAAGCTGCATTACCCACATAGAACAAAACAAATAGAACCATCCATAGCACAACCCTTTAAAAGTTTGGGCTGCTCTTTTCTATCTAGGAAAGTGTTGTGTGGCTCCTTTAAATTTCCACGGCCATCATCCAACTGTCTTGTCTTTGGCTCTCTTCCTTCCACACTCTGATCCTCCACCTTCTGGAAAAGAACTTTTTCTGGGGAAGAAAGAAAAAAAAAGCAAAGCATTCACAGATGGATATTTCATGATGTGGCTGGTGGCTTCTGCCTGTCCAAGAACCTCCCCACTCTTCCATCCCATGAAGTCTCTGAACCATCTAAGGCCCTTGCTTTTGTTCCCCCAACTAGTTCCTAGCAACCAACACCACTAGGGTATTCATTGTTTTAATAATGGATATTCTAGGGGCAGCTAGATGACTCAGTGGATAGAGAACCAGATCTGGAGACAATAGGTGCTGGGTTCAAATCCATCCTCAGATACTTCTTAGCTGTGTGACCCTGGGCAAATCACTTAATCCCAGTTGCCTAGCCCATACTATTCTTCTGTCTTGGAACCAATATTTAGTATTAATCCTATAATAGAAGGTAAGGGTTTAAAAAAATAATGTATATTCTAGAAACTCTAACTCTGTCCTTATATGATCCTGGACAAATCAATAACCTTCTCCAGGGATTTTCTTTTCCCTAATCTGAAAAATGGAAAGGAGGGGTCAGATTAGATGATATTTAAGATCCTTTAAGAGCCTGGTACCCTAGGCTCTGTCTTCTAAAATTTCTTCCAGGTCTGACAATCTGTGTTCTATGTTCTGATCTCTGCTCTAGCTCTTAAATTTTATGTTCTATGTTCTATGTCCCAAGCTTCCTTCTAGCTCTGATATTCTATGCTACATGGTCCTTCTCAGTTTTAACATTATTCCAACAACTCTCTGCCACTCATTTTAAAAGTAAGAGCATTCCCCAAGAATTTGTCATGCTCAACTATGCATGTTGGTTAGAAGGGATTTGTTTTTCCCTATTGGAGCAATGGGGGGGGGTAAGAAAAGAGGGGAAAACAGAAAAGACAGAAAAGAAGATCCTTGAGATTTTTTTAATGCATAGAAGAAAAAGAAGGAAAGCCAGAAAGAAGCACAAAGGAGCAAGGCAACTTTGGAAGCTACAGGTTATATTCATAATATGCTTATATATATATATATATACATATGCATATATATATTCATAATAGAGTCTAAAGTTTTCAGGTAAATCTATCCTTTTTATTCTACTGTGTACATGGGAATGCCCATTCTTTGGTGTTTGTTATGTGAAGATTTTTATTTTAAAACTAGACTGTTATATTGTATACAGAGACTGATACATTATGGCACAATGGAATGTAATAGACTTTTCTAATCAGCAGCAAATCAATGACCCAGGACAATGCAGAGGAACTTCTGAGAAAGGACACAATCCACATCCAGAGAAAGAACTGTGGTAGTAGAAACGCAGAAGAAAAATATATGATCAATTACATGGTTCAATGGGGATATGATGGAGGTTTCGATGTTAAAGAATCACTCTACTACAAATATGCATAACATGGAAATAGGTTTTGAACAAATGATACAAGTAAAACCCAGTTGAACTGCTTGTCAGCTCCTGGAGGGGGGAAGGAAGGGAGGGGGGGGCAATCATGATTCACATAACCATGGAAAAATATTCTCAATAAATTAAAACAACAACAAAGGATCAGTAACTTATTTTTTAAGAAAAGGCATTTCAGTTATTGAAAGTCTATTAATATTGTTATAAATAAACATGATTCCATGGGGAAAATAGCCTGTCATAGGTTTTGAGTGATAATATATGTATAATCTAGTGGAATTGCTTGTCAGCTACTGGAGGGGGGAGGGAAGAGGGGAGGGAGAGAACATGAATCATGTAGCCATGGGAAAATATTTAAGAAATAAAATTATATAAAAGAAAAAAATAGCCTGTCATATTACAAAGCATTTTCCTCATAATAGCCTTATAAGGTAGGCTTGGTTATATGTTATCATTTCCATTTTACAGAGGAAGCACCCGGACTCACAGAGTAGAAATGACTGCCTCAAGGTCACCCAAGGAATCACTGTAGAGCCAGGACTCCTATTTTGCTCTGCTGACTTCAAGAGAGTTCCAGACCCCTTGGCAGAAGGTGAGACCGGTTTCGGGATATCTCCAGGAGGGATGGGCTGAATGGAGCTGTGTTCCCACTCCCTTGTCTCCTGGTAACTTCTTGGTAATCATGTTTGCATTTTGCCTAGCTGGAGGAGGGTCAGGACTTTGACTCTGGCTAAGGTCAAGGCTCAGTCTAGAGCCAGAAAACAAGTCCTCCCCCAATAATCCATAACTAAATTAATCAGAATAATATTGCACTTGTAACCTTGATATTGTCAGCATCGCTACCAGCCCTGGAGGTTAATTAGAAGCCCAGCGTGAAGGTGACTCTACACTGGCCCCATGTCTTGAGATGACTTCTCTCAGAAGTAGGTCCCTGCCATCTTGCCCGTGGGAGCTTTTATCTTAAATGATCTGGGCACATCCAAAGCCCCAAGCCAATGGAATCATTTATTGTTGTTGTCCTTCCATCATTCAGTTGTGTCTGACTCTTTGTGACTCTGGACAGCGTTGTGCCAATACGGTCCGTGTAGTTTTCTTGGCAACAATATTAATTCGAGTGATTTGCCATTTCCTCCTTTGTCCTTAAATTGAATGTATGAACTGATAAAATAAGCACTTCTATGTTGAGATCACAGAGCATGCTTGGGAGCACAGTTGTGCCTTCTCCACCCATACCTCCCCATATGGATGTTGTGTCACAACCACCAGAAAATAAAACACTTATGGAGGCAGGAGCAAACAGAGGTTAAATGACCTTCCCAGGGTCACACAGCTAGTAAGAGTCTGAGGTCCAATTTGAACTCGGGTCTATCTGACTCCAGGACCAGCACTCTATGCAATGAACCATATGGAACTATAAAATCCTGGAGTCCTAGAATACCAGAATTGGAAGGGACTTTGGAATCCTGGACAGTCAAAAAGTATTCTCAGTTACTTGCTACCTGTTTGATCTTGGGCAAATCACTTAAACTCTCTGTCACATTCCATATTCTCCTCTGTAAAATCTATCAGCTCTAAATCCTTGTGATCCAATGACTAGTGAAAAGAAACTGAGGGAAGGCACCTAAGAGAGCAAGCTTTATTTACAAGCTTCAAGAGGGTGACCAGAATGGTGAAGAGTGAATAGCATATAAAGACTGATCAAAGCATGCCTCGTCTGGGAAAGAGAAGGTCCAGGGGTACAGGATATCTGTCTTTAGGAAGACGGATTAGAATTGGTGTATTTGGCCCCAGAGGGGAAAACCAGGAGCCATGAATAGACATTTCAGAGGCAAGTTTAGGCTTGGTCAGGAAAAACTTACTAAAAATGAGAGCTACTGTGAATTTCAAAAGTCTCCATCTTGGTATAGCACACTTTCAAAAGTCTCCATCTTGGTATAGCACACTTTCAAAAGTCTCCATCTTGGTATAGCACACTTTCAAAAGTCTCCATCTTGGTATAGCACACTTTCAAAAGTCTCCATCTTGGTATAGCACACTTTCAAAAGTCTCCATCTTGGTATAGCACACTTTCAAAAGTCTCCATCTTGGTATAGCACGGTGCTATACCAAGATGGAGACTTTTGAAATTCACACTACCCAAAGGTGGAATGGCCTTCCTGGGAAGTCATTCATTTCCCCTCAAAGGGATTTTTCAAGCAGAGACTGGATGGCCATCCTGCTCAGGGACTGGGGGCATGTTTGCCTTTTCAGGTATGGGTCACATCAGATGCCACCAATTCCAAATCTGAAGTTTGGTGATTATCTATTCCAAGGATTTGGGGTGGTTTCCTTTCCGAGGTGGGTCTCCCCATCTGGCCCAAGATAAAAGTGCATCAGTGCCCATCACAGACCCAGTCTCCCCACTGTACTGGTCAGATGGACGAGCTTCAACTTGGTCCATTTTTCCAACCTGAGCTGGCTCAACTCTTATTCTATGACCTGGTGGCTCCTCCACAGGGGCTCCATATTGGTGCTCAGCTTAGAGACTGACTTAGCCCACAATGGCTCAAGGGATCCACCAACCTCAGCTTCGCCAGGAGCGGGGATAACTGTGGCGTGGGCCTACCCGCCTGGCTTCCGTCAGCAGAATTTGTTCCCCTAAGGTCTACACTATTTCAGTGCAATTGGTCTCCTTTGGACAAGGAGGAATTTGATTTTAAGACTTTTAGAGAAGGTGGCCATAGGCTTCATCAGCCTGCTCAAGGCTGAAAACGCTGCCTTATTCCAGTTTGCCAGACTTTAGAGATGCGAAAAATGTGGCCCAACAAGGGGACATCCCTAAGTCATCTGTCCCAAGTTCATTCATTATATTCCAGCTGAGATTCTGATTTTAGGCATCCGCAGAGCTGGGCTTCTTCTTTACTGAGCAGAAAGGCAGAGGCTGTGAGTGTGGGGAAAGTTGGCGGCTTTTCCTCCCCCATAGCCTAGAGAACTACAGAGCTGGGCCCTCGCCCAGGCTGGGTCTGAAGCACATTCCTTTGCTGAGGAGCCACTCCCCGACCCTCCATCCCCCACACTGCCACGTTGTCAGCCGGCCGGCAGCAAGGGAGGAGGAAGGGAAGGGAAGAGAGGGGGCTGCTTTCCTCTCCTCCTCCCCTTTTTCTTTGGAGCCCAAAAGACCCATCTCCTTCTGTAGGACAAAGAGGAGTCACGTACACACACACACACACACACACACACACACACACACACACACACACACACAGTACATGCACGGGTTATGTGCTGACTTGTATGTATACATGAATCATCTGGATAAATTTTCATGCATATTGTGTATGCATCCACAGACCCACAAACCTTACATATACTGTGTGACCACATTCTAGCTGCACTTGGTCCTATCTCTAGGATGCATATAATTAGAACATACACAGGAAATAGAAATATATATAATGCATACACCTGGTGTACATCTGTATGAGCAATAAACCCAGTCAGTAATCTCACATCCTCTCCAAGTCTTTTGTATTCACCAAGCTCCTCCCTTCCCTCCTTTCCAAGTGCTGTTCTAGCATCTTCCTCCAGGGAGCTGAGGCTGGCCCAGGTCCCAAGGCCAGGATGTGAAAATGGAGAAGCTTGGGCTTTAGAATCAGAGGAGTGAGCAGGAATCAGATCCTGACTTTGCCATTTACTAACTACCTATGTGACCTTGGGAAAGTCACCCTCCCCGACTTTAATTTCTTTAGGCATAAAATGAGGGAAGAGGAGTAGCTAAGTAGCACAATGGAAAGAGAGACAGTCTGAAGACAGGAGGTCCTGGATTCATCTGGCCTCAGATATTACCTAGCTGTGGGACCCTGGGCAAGTCACTTAATCCCAACTGCCTAGCCCTTCCTGCCCTTCTGCCTTAGAATCAATACCACACATTGACTCCATGTTTGGGGTTTTTCCATTAGACCACACTGCCTTTCCTCAGTGTAGAGAAATGGATGATATACTGGTAGACCTGGCTTTTAATCCCCTCTCTGCCACTCACTAGGTCACCTTGCCTAAGAGATATTCCCTTCTCTAATTCAGTTTCCTCATCTATAGAATAAAGTGATTCAACCAGTTGATCTCCAATGTCCTTTCCAGTTCTGATATTCCATGTTCCAAATTCCCTTTCCAACTCTGACATTCTGTGTTCTGAGTTCCCTTCCCTGCTTTGCCATTCCATGTTCCAAATTCCCTTCCCAACTCTGACATTCTATGTTCTGAGTTCCCTTCCCTGCTTTGCCATTCCATGTTCCAAATTCCCTTCCCAACTCTGACATTCTATGTTCTAAGTTCCCTTCCCTGCTTTGCCATTCCATGTTCCAAATTCCCTTCCCAACTCTGACATTCTGTGTTCTGAGTTCCCTTCCCTGCTTTGCCATTCCATGTTCCAAATTCCCTTCCCAACTCTGACATTCTATGTTCTAAGTTCCCTTCCCTGCTTTGCCATTCCATGTTCCAAATTCCCTTCCCAACTCTGACATTCTATGTTCTAAGTTCCCTTCCCTGCTTTGCCATTCCATGCTCCAAATTCCCTTCCCAACTCTGACATTCTGTGTTCTAAGTTCCCTCCTAGTCTGATCCGGTGTGTTCATTGACCCTTCTAGCTATGACATTCTGTTCTAAGTCCCTTCCCAGTTCTGATATTCTGTATTCTAAGGCTACCACCTTATGGAACCCCTACAATTTACTGAGTTAAAAATAGAGGCTCTGGAAGAAGAAACTTGTTAGAACGGACCTGTGATACCCCACTGTGACTGTCCATCCCAACATTGTCAGAGCATTGGCTCCCAGTTCCAATTCAGCCACTAAACCCTGTGGGACCCTAGATAATTCCCGAGGGCTCTTTCAAATCTACACTCATACGATCCTGTGAGGCAAAGGCTCACTGAGCCTTCCTCCTCCCAAGCCAGCCAGCTGCTGGCCAGCTGCCTTCTGCCTTCTGCTGGCCCTCTCTCCTCATTTTCAATACAGTGAACTTTGTGGTAATTCCAGTGCTGTTGTAGTCCTTAGTCTCTTCCACCAAAGCCAATCTACTACCACGTCAGCTCCCAGCAAAAAGCCAACTCACCCTGAGTGTGTGTGCTTGTGCGCGTGCACGTGTGTGTGTGTGTGTGTGTGTGTGTGTGTGTGTGTGTGTGTGTGTAGGGGGGAGGAAGGGTCAGCCAAAGTAAAATGTCTTTCATTAGCCAGCCCAAAAGAGCCCCTCCATTGGCCATGTCCAGGGTGAAAAGAAATATTTACATGCACACACATACATATATGTGCACTTGCACACACACACATACACACTCATAGAGATCTTAAAATCTTAGATTGGAAAGGACCTTAGGGTCACAAAACCACAGAGTATCAGAACTGAATGGTTCCTTATTTAGAAAACCAAACTTGGAATTTTAGAGCTAGAAAGAAGCATAGAACATTAGAGCTATTAGAGAACATAGAACATTAGAGAACATTTAGAACATAGACATCAATGCTGGAAGAGATCTTAGCTGTCATTTCTTTGAATGGCCCTCTTCTGTATCTGAGGGCCAGATTCTGCATGAAGCTTTTCATGATTCCCACCAATTGTTAGCACCCTCCCTCCAGGGAGAGGCTGGTAAATGTTTAACACCCAGATTTCTGAAAAATAATGTACTCGTGACTCATTTAAGTTGAACCTGTATTATTAACATTTTCTCTAGCACTTTCTAGAGTCCAGACAATCAACAGAACAATAAACCCAGTTCAGATTTTTACCTTTTGTCAATTTCCTCAGTATAAATACACTGCAAATTTAACCATCATCTCAAGGGAGTTGGCTCTAGCATACTCCTGCTTCCCTCTTTCTTTGCAAATATTTTATTTACTAATTTTATATCATCTTCTCTAAAAGATTAGCTTCACTTTATCCAATATGCATCTTAAATGTACACAGTTATTTGCATGTTATCTCCCCCATTAGATCGTGAGTTCCTTGGTTCAAGGACAGTTTTTGTCTTTCTTTGTATCCCAGAGTTTAATGAAATGCCTAGCACACACTAGGTGCTTAATAAATGCTCATTGATTCCACTAGACTTTATATTTACACTGTTCACACTTTTATCTGTATTTGTTGTCACTTCCATTAGTGTGTGAGCTCATTGAGAATAGACATTATTTCCTTCTTTGTAGTTGCATCTCTAGCTCTTAGCACAGTGCCTGGCATATAGAAAGTGCTTTAAGATACTTCTTAGGGGCACTGCAATAAGATACAGTGAAAAGAGAGCAAAGCCTGGAGTCAAGAGGTGCTAGGTTCAAATTTGACTTCGGATACTTCCTAGCTGTGTGACTCTGGGAAAGTCACTTTTAAGATCAATTGCCTAGCCCTTACTTATATACTTGATGCTTGTATAACTTCAGACAGTAAGTAAAGGTTAATAAAAATTCTTTGATGATTGATAGATGTCCAAGCCATAATCCTCATTTATAAAATGGGGAAACTGAGCCCTAGAATTTAAGTAACTTCCCCAAAGTTGAAAAGAGTAAGTGGCAAAGCCAAGATTCTAAGTCAGGTCCTCCGTTTTCAAAACCAGTTTTTAAAAAGAAGTTTTATTGTAGCTTTTTATTTTTATATTACAACCCCACACATACATGTTCACATTCAACATGTTTGACTCTCCCTTCTTGGAACCAAAAAAATAATTAAACAGAGCCAAATGATAACGCAATTTCATCTGACAGAATGTAGACAGCATTCCATATACCTAATCCCCTGCTTCTGCAGTTCATCATAGTGAGGAAGCTTCTTAGTGTTGCTATCACTAATTGTGTTCCAATAATTGTGTATATAATGAGGGACTGGCCAAGAGCCTAGTCCACAGACCAGACATAGATTGATTTACCCTTCCTGGTGGTTTATACAGTACATACATAATATTCTCTGCCTGATGCCAATCCTATGTGAGCTTGTTTCCAGGTATTAGTAATGGAAGGGCCCTTTCCCTAATATCAGAGCATGCACAGGTACCCTCCGACCAGACTCTGTTGGCATAGTTCTCGGCCACAAGAAGTCTGAATGGGAGAGTGGTGGGACGTCTATCTTGGACCTGTTCCCGTAAATTCATGGAACCTTTGTTTTGGTTGTGCTGCTTCTTTCTTGATCATAGGTAAATGAGCATGCTGAGATTGGAGTGCTCAGGCCACCGATGATGCTAGGAAATCCATCATGGGGACCAGAGGTGGCAGCAGCCAAATCCAGTGATGAGCTAGTGTAGGTATCCGGTGACCTGCTTCACCGAGCCCATCAGTGAACCAGCCTACCAGCTGAGACTCCATGTCCTGCAAAGAACTAGTCCAGATGATGCAGGGAGTGACCCAAACACTAATGATGTTACTGGCACATCATTCTTTTGGTTTGTTTTTTTCTTACTCTGCATCTTTTCCTACAAATCCTCTCGTGTTTCTCCAAATTCCTCATCCTTATTATAGTCATTTAAAAGTTGTTGTACAAACAAAATCAATGCAACCAAGACTAGAAGGAAAGCAGAAAGGTGGGAGGGGGGGAGATTTTTACAGCCAGTATCTCTGGTAAAGGCCTCATTTCTCAAATATATAGAGAATGAAGGGAAATTTGTAAAAATATAAGTCATTCTCCAACTGATAGAGATGGTCAAAGGATAGGAACAGAAAGTTTCAGATGAAGAAATCAAAGCCAGCTGTAGTCATATGAAAAAATGTTCTAAATCACTCTTAAATAGAAAAGTGCAAATTAAAGCAGTTCTGAGATACCACCTCACACCTTTCAGATTAGTCAATAGAGCCAAAAAAAGAAAATGGTAAATGTCGGAAGGGATGTAGGAAAACTGAAACACTAATGCACTCTTCGTGGGACCTGTGATCTGATCCTACCATTCTGGGGAACAATTTGGAACTGTGCCCAAAAGGCTCTAAAACTGTGCATATCCTTTGATTCAGGAATGCCACTGCTAGATCTTTATCCCCAAGACATCCAAAAAAAAAAAAAGGACCTATTTGTACAAAAATATTGATCGCAGCTCTTTTTATGCTAGCAAATAATAGAAATTGAGGGGTTGTCTATCAATTGGAGAATGACTAAACAAGCTGGAGTATAGGATTGCGATGAAATACTATTGCATTATAAGAAATGGTAAGCAGGACGATTTCAACAAAATCTAGAAAGATTTACATGAACTGATGCAAAATGCAGTGAGTAGAACCAGAAAAAAATGCACAAGGTTACAGCAATATTTTTTGATGGACAAATGTGAATGACCCAGTTATTCTTAGCAATGTAGCAATTCAAGACAATCCCAGACACTCATGATAAAAAATGCCATCTCCCTCTGAGAAAGAACTGATGTCGTCTGAATGCAGACTGAAACATTATATTTCTTTATTGCATTTTCTTCTTTTTTATTTGAGATCTCTTCCACAAAATGACTAATATGAAAAAATAATTTGCAAAATTGCACATATAAAATCTATATCATGTTGCCTACTATCTCAGAGAGGGGAGAAGCATGGTGGGGGAGGGAGAGAATTTGGAACTCAAAATTTTAAAGAATTGAATGTTAAAAAATTGTTTTTATGTGTCATTGGGGGCATCTATACTTTTGCTCATATTGTTCATATTGTCTTCTCTCTGCTTTCACACTCTAAATTTCATAATCTCTGCCTGCTGAAATCCTTCTTCATCCTTCAAGGCCCAGGCAAACATCACCTCCTCCATGAAAGCTTCTCTGATGCCCTAAATGACATGTCACTCAATAGTCAGAGCATCCAGAAACACTTATTAGGCACCCACTATATGCCAGACCCTGGGCTAAGTGTTTGCTTTCCTTGGCTCCGTCTGAAACCCAGTCAAGCCCTATGTATGATCCCCATTCATGACCCTCATGCCTTAGACTGTGGTCCTTTGTATGCCTGCCTTCTTGCCCCTACCTAGTATCCCAGGAGCTCTGTGAGAGCAGGGACCAGGCCTTATTCATCTCTACCTCTTCCACAACCCTCACCAGGACCACGCTATGCACACAGGGAGCTTGTTCAGTGTGGAATGAAAACTGAGCCCTTAAAGCATAATAATGGGTTAGTGTGTCTCCAGCCCCATTCCGCAGGGAGAGGAATGTTATTCTTGGCAGTCCTGATGATTGTGGTCACCAGGAAGGTGCACTGCAGAGGAAAGCAGGACTCACTCTGGTTGAAAACTTCTTTCAAACCATCTAATTTTTTCCCTCATTTCAGGTTTATTTTGCACATTTCTTAGAAAGTTTCCTGCAGCCAAATTCTAACCTACTAAAAGTAAATGGACACATTAGGGGCCTAAGGAGGGGCAACTAGTCTATAAAGGATTAGAGACCTTGATGGGTAGATTCAGTAGATCAGGGACCAAGATTTGTCTGACCTTGCATGCCTTGTATGGATAGAGGCTATGTTTATATAGAAAGTGGAACTAAAACTGTTCATATTGGATTGGACCCTAGAAAAAACTGTATTTCAGAGCCAGAAGGGACTTCATGACAGAATCTTGAATGGCAGAGCTGGAAGGAACTTCAGAATATAGAACAGATGTCAAGTAGAATGGACCATCTCAGAAGGATCAATGGATGCCTACCCTTCAAGCCAAGGTTGGATGATCTCCTAAAGACGGTACCTATGATAGAAGGGATTACATTTCATAGTCCTAGGCAAGTCATTTAACCCCAATTGCTTGATCCTTACTGCTCTTCTGTCTTAGATCCAATATTTAGAATCAATTCTAAGACCAAAGGTAATGGTTTAAACAAATAAACCAAAAGACCAAATCCTTCAATCCATGTCTACATTGTCTAGCAAAACAAATCCCATAAGTAGCCAGGTCTGAAAATGGATTGATTTTTCTGCATTTTAAGTTCATCATCTTTATGTCAAGAGGTGAATGTTATGTTTCATCTTCGTTCTTTTAGGCTCATAGCATATCATGTTGATTAGAGTTTTAAAGTTTTTCAAAATTATATTTCTCCCCAATGTTGTTATCATTGCATAAATATTATCCTACTCCCACTCATGTGGGCAACTAGGTTGCTCAGTGGTTAGAATGCCAGGCCTCAGGAAGATGAGTTCAAATATGACCTCAGCCACTTACTAGCTATATAACCCTGGGAAAGTTACTTAGTCATTTTGACCTCAGTTTCCTCATTTGTGAAATGAGCTGGAGAAGAAATAGTAGATCACTGTAGGCTATTTGACCAGAAAACCACAAATGGAGTCACAGAGTCAGACATGATTGAAACAATTGAACAATACAGATGAGAAAATTGAGGCTCACAGAAATAGATATCAATAATAATAACTAATTTTTAGCTTTTGAAAGTCTGTAAAGTATTTTACAAATATCTAATTTATCTTGACTACAATTTTATCTTGTCTGTCTGGGAGGTAAGTGTTATTATCATCACCACTGAAATGAGCCATATAGAGATTAAATGGCTTTTCCAGAGTCTCAGAGGTAGTAAGTATCTGAGGTTTTAATTTGAACTTCGGTCTTCCTGATTCAAGGACCATTTACTCTTACCCCTGGATGATAGGTCATGGGATTTACTCATAGAAGGAATCATGGAGATCATCTAGTCCAATGTCCTCATTTTATAATTGGGGAAACTGAGATCTATAAAATGGAAGCACCTTGCCCAAGACTAATAAATACTGAAGCCATGATTTCAACTATGATCCTGAATACAGGGTCTCTTCACTCTCTCCTGCTGAGACTTTGACAATAATGCAGAGATGCAAAGAATCTTCTCTCTCTCTCCCTCTCCCTCTCTCTCTCTCTCTCTCTCTCTCTCTCTCTCTCTCTCTCTCTCTCTCTCTCCCCACCCCCATCCTGCCCAGAGCCCCAGATGAACACTGGTGGAAGGATGCTACAAGTGACTCCCTGGTTTTACTCTTCAGAGGCCAGCCCTGCCCCCAAAGGGGCCGTGAGAATTGCATGGCCCCATCTCCTTGGCTGTCCTCTAGGGTCTAATCCCGAAGGCCAACATCAGGTCCTAAAATGCTAATGGTAATCTTCTCCAACATCTACATTTATTTTTAACTTTCCAGAGTGGTATTTCTACTTATTTCTGCTTTAGAATTAGGGAGTCCCAGAGTTAGAAAGGCTTTCAGAAGCCACTGAGTCAAACCCTCACCTGAAGCACGAGTTCTTTCTACATTCCAGTATTCCTGATGAATGTTCTCTAGAGCCATGGCTAGACAGAGAAGAGGACAAAATGGTAAGGGGGGTAGAGGAGTGGACAGAGGCATATTATTATCTAGGGAGCACCTTGATCGCCTCATGAGTTTCTTTTTGGTGGGAGCACCTAAGCTTCCATTGATCCATGATAAGACAGGTGACAAGGGAAGGGTGGGACCATTAGACTCTGGGGAAGCTGGAGCCAAGCAGTTCTTCTTTCCTTGGCAGCCTCAAATACAACATTCTGGATACCTCCTAATTATTGGTGATAGGATAAGAATTAGAATAGCAAATAACGTTCCATCTTTAAATCTCCTTTCTGGAGGATCACTGGGGAGGGGGAAGGAGTTGAGAGAGGGAGAATGTTTCCCTAACTCCCAGCAGTGGGCTTTAGTAGATGCCAGTTCACTATAACTCTACCCCATTTAGGCCCTTTGCTGATCCCAGTAGTGGATCAAAGGCTTGGTCCAGGCTGGAGGCCAGGATGAAAAGACTGGAAGGACACTGGCACCTCTGTGGCTAACTAAGGCAAGGTCCCTTTCACCTGCCTCTGGGCTTTCCAAAGGCTATGGGCAATGTGGAGTCCTAAGCTTATAGGGATGCTAGAAGGTCCCCACATGGCCAGTGATAGTGTGCTTCTTTCTGCTATCTCAACCAGTACACACTGGGATTAGAGGGGGTGGGTTGAGATAAGCAAATACCAAGCCAGGTCTGATGGCCAGTAAGCTACTTATCTCATCATTTGCCATCAGACGTCACCTACAAAGATGGAGACATAATTGTTAGGGGCTGGAGGGAAACTCGAATACAGACAATGATGGTGGTAGTTGTTTGGAGAGGATCAGACATGGGTTGGATCTTCCCCCTCCAATACCTCCATCTTCCTTATGTAACACATGACCTAACTAGCATCAAATAAACAAGAAGACATTAAAAACTGGCCAGTATTGGCCCCTAGCCCTCCTAAATTTCATGGCCAAATTTCTTGCTTTTATTTCTTTCTTCCCATTCACTTCTCAAACTCTTGTAATCTGGCTTCTGATTTCACCACTCCATTGAAACCATTCTCTTTGAGATCATCAGGGATCTTTGAATTGCTGAATCTAGTGGCTTTTCTCAGCCCTCATCTTTCTTGACCTCTGTGGCTTTTGACAGTACCACCTCCTTGATCATTCATAACTCCTGGTCCCATTTCTACTTGTCAAACCATTCCTTTTCAGATTCCTTTGCTGGCTCATAATCCATGACCAGTTCTCCAAGCACAGAGATCCCCCAAGGCTCTGTCCTGACCTTTTTCTTCTGCCTCTCTCTCAATTCCCTCATCATCTCCCATAGATTCAGCTGCCATGTCTCCAAAAAGACTCCTAGAGCTCCTAGACTCCTCATCACTCCTCAACTCTAGTCCTGCATCATTAACTGCCAGACATTTCTGCATAGATGGCCCACTAGTATCTCAAGCTCAGCATATCCAAAATGGAATTCATTGTTTCACCTCTAAAGCTACCCTTCCTCCCAACTCCTCTATTTCTATTGAAGGTACCACCAACCTTCCAGTTATATAGATTCACAATTCTAGCATTAGCCTCTACTCTGCTCTCACCTTCACTTGGCATACCCAATCAGGTGCCGGATTTTGATGATTCTATTTCTGCTTACCAGTCATCTCTTTCTCTTACTCCACTAACACAACTGTTACTAGATCAGGGACTCTTCAACCTTCATCTGGATTATTCCAGACTCTCCTCTCAACAACCCACCCTCCTCCATGAAATTATTAAAATAAGTTTTCCTAAAGCATGTGCCTCACCATACCATTCCTCTGGTCATAAACTTTCAGTGGTTCCCTATTACCCCCATAATAAAATGCAAATTCCTCATCTTGGCACTTAAAGCCTTCACAGTCTGACTCCAACTTGCTATCTAGGCTTATTCATATTGCTCACCTTCATACATTTTGTTCCAACCAAACTACCCTACTTGGATGCTGCAAACTTGGTATCTAGTAAAATGTCTCTGGTTTACATTCCTATACACAAGCCTGAAATGAACTTGCTCCTCCCTCTGCCTCCTAGATTCCTGAGCTTCCTCCAGGATTCAGCTCATTTGCCACCTCCTACTGAAAACTACTGACTAGTTCTTCAAATCACATATGTTATTATTCAGGCATATAGGTCATTTCCAACTCATTGTGACTCCATTTGGGATTTTCTTGGCAAAGATATAGGAGTGGTTAGACACTTTTCTCTTCAGCTCATTTTACAGAAGAGGAAACTGAGGCAAACAGGTTAAGTGACTTGCCCTGGGTCGTACAACCCATAAGTATCTGAGGCCAGATTTCAATTCCCTTCCACCTAACTCCAGACCCAGAGCCCTATCTACTACACCACCTAGCTGCCCTCTAATTACAATATACTATTAAACTTATTTGTATACATGTTATAGCTTTCTCCAGTTGAATGTAAAATCCTTGAATGCTGGCAAGAACTTGGTCTTGTTTTTGTATCTCTATCACCTAATACAGTGCCTGACAGATAACACAACAGGGGCTCGTTAGGAGATCTAGAATCATAAAACTATGCCATCTAAGGATTTTAGAATCAGTCTTTCATAGTAGTTAGACTCTTAGAATTAGAATAGGAAGGGATCTCAAGGGTAATAATGAGAATAATAAAAATAGCATTTTAGAGCACCTACTATGTGCTAGGCACTGTGCTAAGTGCTTTATCTCACAATCACTTCTACTGTGTCATACTTCCTGTCCAAACAGTAACTCATTTTTTGGTAGGTCCTGGAAGTATTCTTAGCCTCATTTTCCAGATATGGAAACTGAGTAAGTAGATTTCAGAGTTTAAATTCACAATTCACTTCAAAACCAGGTCTCCTGACTCAAAGTCCACCAATATTTACACTATAATGATCATCCTCTACACACTGGGCAACACACTCAGGGATTCATTGTTGCCAAGATATGTAAGTAGAAATGTTTAGAAAGACTATTTGGAGAAGTTGATGTACATATGACAAAATAATGGCTTCTAAGGGAGGTGATAGAATGAAAAAGCTTCCCTGTTCCCCACCCACTGATTTCTAGTATCTACTCTCCTATTGAGTGTCCTTGGGCAAGTCATTTCCTTTCATTGGTCCTCAGTTTTGCTTTCTGATTGACATGAAAATTACATAAAGTGGTTTCTATGGCTTAATCTAGATCTAACATTCCATTTTCTATATTCCAAGCTCCCTTTCAGTCCTGATATCCTATAGTAGAGAGTTTGACTTGAATCCAATAAGATTTGAGTTCATATCCTGACTCAGACACTTACTAGGTATGTAATCCTGGCCAAGTCACTTAATTGGCCTCAGTTTTCTCATCTATAAGCAACCACCTTATAAAGGTTTTTGGGAGAAGTAGATGAGATAATCACTTTGCAAACCTTTAAAGATAGTTTTTTTTTTTTTTAACCCTTACATTCCATCTTGGAATCAATACTGTGTATTGGCTCCAAGGCAGAAGAGTGGTAAGGGCTAGGCAATGGGGGTTAAGTGACTTGCCCAGAGTCACACAGCTGGGAAGCAAATGGGGTCAGATTTGAACCCAGGACCTCCTGTCTCTAGGCCTGACTCTCAATCCACTGAGCCACCCAGCTGCCCCCCATCTCTCCAATTTAGAATGACCTTCCTGTCTACCGAATGCTGTCTTTCTTTTCCTTCTAAACCACCCTTATCAGGAAGACTTCCATGACGAACACACACCCGACGCTGCATCCCCAATGATTCTGGCCCTCAGAGTTTGCACAAGCAAACTTGATGTTTGTTTTTTTGAATCTGTTCTGTGTGTGTGTGTGTGTTTCCCCATATCCCCTCTCGGACCCTTGCCTTTCCTTACAGCTCTGACATTCTGTGAGTTGATTAAGAAGGAGGGGAGGGCCCTTTCTCAACTCCCAGCATCTCATGCCACGTACCCCCAGGGAAACCCTGAGCCACATGAGCCAGTGGGATGCAGGGGGCTGGGCAGAGGGGAAGCCAGAGCCTTGCTTCTGTACACTCGTAAGGCCCCCATTGGCTGGCGAGCACAGGCAAAGGCTTTCTGACTGCTGATGCAACACCCCCTCATCCTTACAGGGCTGCTGATGGAATCCAGCTGCTCGGAGAACTTGGCAAAGGGACATGGGGAGAGCTGGTCTCTGATTTCAGGGCGGTCTCTATATTTTAGAATCTCGGCCCGTCGGCTGTGGTTTCCTGTTCTGGGACCTCCTCTGACTCAAGAGGGGAAAATGTTCCGTTGGCTCGATGCCGAGCTCCAAGGACCCACTTGCCTTTGGTCCTGGAAATCAGGGCTGCTGAAGGACAGAAGCCATGGCTAGTCTCACGAGGCACCAGGACCTTGGGATGCAGGGTCTAGCCTCAGCTCTGGCCTCTTCCCAAGACCTTGCTGGAAGAGGGCAGAGAGAGAGCAAAGCGAAGACCTGGTAGGATTTTAAAACCAGACAAGTCCTTAGAATGGAGGAAGCTCAGAGCTGGAGAGGATCTTAGAATACAGAAAATATGTCACAGGGAGAAGAAAACTAGCCTTGAAGTCAGAGGGCCCGAGTTCATATGCCAGTTCTGATGCTTTTTAACTGTGCAACCTTAAATGAATTACTAAACTACCCTGGGCTCCACTTGCCCCATATACAAAATGAGGGGGTTGGACCCTAGAGCCTCTACAGGCTGCTCAATCTCTAGATTGGGGGTTGTAAGGATAATTTTCGCGTTGTGACCTAAAACTATACTTAATTATTGGTCGCCATGGGATATCCCAAATAATAATAAATAGTCAGCTGGAAATTATGGTGATTTTAATTAATATAGAGAGAAGGAATTAAGGAGAAGAGAGAGAGAGAGGAAAGAGTTAATTTAAACTGCTCCAGCTCAGGCTGAGCCAGGCAGGAATTAAAGGCCTTGGCCAAGGGGGCCTCCCCTGAGAGCCAAGGGAAAGGGAAGTCAGTCTTATCACTCACCATGTGACCATCTCAAGAAAGCTATCTGAGGGAGCTCCTCCAGGCTCGAGTTCCAGGATCGAACTGGTGCCCAGCCTGCTCACAGGAAGTCACCAGCCAGATCCATCTCTCCGGGGAAAGAGAGTGAAGAGAGGAAGTGACACGCCCTATATAGACAGTTTTACGACACTTTCCTGCATCTTATCTGTACCAATGGTAACTTAGCTTGACTTAGGACAGCCCAGGGGTCTATCAGCTGTTTCTGCACATGTCTATCAAAGGCCATCCTCCTAGATACTTAATCTGTAAGTATGGGTGCAGACATTCCTGACCTTGTTAGACTAAGTAGGGTGGAGCAATGTAAAGTTCACAAGATATTCCTGATTCTGTTAGACCAATGTTAGACCATTCTGTATCTCCATTGTTACAATCAGGAGGTAGCTAAATCAAATCTTCACAGGGTTGCTTAACCGGAGATCTGGGTACTTGCTTTTTAAAATATCTTATGATAACTGAATTTCCACAGCATTTTAGGCAACAGTTAAATGGCATGGGAGATAGTGAAGTGGACTAGGAATCAGAAAGATCTGCGTTCAAATCCAAGCCTCTGACTCTTACTAGCTATATGAGAAAAATACAGAATTGATATCTGCCTCCGTTTCCCCATCTGTAAAATGAGGCAGTGGTAGTGAAGATAAAATGAGATTTTTGTATTTTATAAATCTTAGAGTCCTTTGTAAATATCAGCTGTTATTAACTATTATCATTGACTTTTTTGTAATTCTATATATTATTGTATATTTTATTCATAAAATATATTAAATTGTATATATATCATATAAAATGTATTTTTATAGTTTATTTAAAAGCATGATTCTGAAAAGGGGTCCCTATGATTCACCAGAATGCTCAAGGGGTCTAGGAATATCAGAAAGGCTAGGTACCCCTGCTCTATATCTGTGATGCTCTGATCCTATGCCTCAGTGACTTAATTCATCAGTGTAGAACAGTTCCTATGCCACAGTCATAGTGGAAAAGGCCCCAGGACCTCTAAGCCTTAGAAGATGGTTTCACAAATTGCTCTGTTCTAATTATTAATTAGATAATTATTAAATATTAAATTCTTCCATCTTTGGTGGCTCTCTCTTTGGTGACGAGCCCCTCTAAGCTAGGTTGATCTTCCAATAAGAGAAACATGGCCAGTCACTGGACTTACTTGGAACCTTGCCTTCGAGTGTGATTGGCTCTGTCAAAGTTTAATCTCTGATAGTTTAGTTTTTGGCCTCTGGTCCCCCTTCCCCCAGCTCTATGTCATGACCATGATCCTCTTGGACTCCCTAAAACCTAGGCATGGACCCTCAGGCTAGTAATCCCTCCTCCAAAAACTTATTGATTAATTGAGAGGGCCTCAGTTTCCTTATCTGCAAAATGAAGGGGTTTAGCCAGGTGACTTCCAAGTCTCTTTTTGGCTTTAGATAGATCATTCCATGACCCTGTGACTTGAACTGGTATTTGCCTGAGGCACATGGATAGCCCTGGAGGTTGTTACATAATAATAATGAGCCCATTCAATACTTCCAATTAATAATAATCATTCATATTTCTATAGTTCATGAAGCACTTTCTTCACAATGACCCTGTATGGTTAGGTAGTGCTAGGATCATTATTCCAATTGACTGGCTAGCTCAAGGTCAGCCAGTGTTACAGACAAAAGAGTGGTTGCCATAAACTGTGACTGCGAAAATATGGGTTCAAGATTTTGAATTGCCAAAAGCATAAAGATAATTTTTAGTGTCTTGATTTAAATCAAAAATAAGTGGTCGCCATGGGAACAATTCCCAAATATGAAATACCCAAGTCAGCTGGGTTTTATGGAGATTTTAATTAACATAAATGAAGGAATTAAAGAAAGGGAGAGAGACAGAGTAAGAGGAAATAATAGGAAAGGGCTAGGGCCTAGGCCAATGGCCTAGGCCTTTCTCTTTAAGAGAGAAACTAAGTCAGTCTTTAATCACTCACCACAAGATCTTTCCAAGCAAAACTCTAGTGTTCAGAGACACCAGCTCCTATTCAGCTTCCAAAGCTCAACTGATCTGAACTCCCCTAACTGTTTCAGACAGCTCCTTTTAAAGAGAATTTTCTCCTATGTCACCTCCCCTAAGTTTTCACATCTACCAATCACAGCAGCCAGAAAGTGGCAGGGCTGAGATCTGAACCCAGGTCTTCTCCTCTAAATTCAATCTTCTTTCCCCTACAGCATAGGGTAAGAGTCACAACTTCACCGACTCCCTTCTTCCATTCACTGAGGCACACTGAAGCAGCCCTCAGGACATGAGTCTTCACGAGTTACTATGGCCAAAAAAATCCCCCAATGGCCCCAGATGAGACTCCAAAATTCACTGGCCTCTACTCAAAGCTTTTCTCACTTAGTAGGACCCACTTCAGCTCACCCTATGCTGACAGTCTTTGAGAGGCCACAGTCCCCCTCCATTCCACACTGAGGCTCAAGAGGAAGGGTTTACTAGAGAAAATTCATTTTATAGTTGGAAAATTCAAGGCAGACTGACCTAGAGTCACCTCCGCACCAGAATGAGGCCTTTGATGAGGATAGGAGGGAAATAAAGGAGGCCCATTATATATCCAAGTTATATAAGCATTCCTGGATCACTGGCCTCCAACACAAATCTAACTGGGCTGTTTCTTTCTCCCTAGGTAAAGGCAGGGATTGTGCTGGGGTAGGTGTGTGTATGTGTTTTGGGGGAAGACGCGGGAGGAAAGGAGTGGCAGGAAAGGCAGGAGAGAGAGTTGGGGGGGGGGAGGGAGGGAGGAAGAGAGAGAGACAGAGAGACAGAGAGACAGAGAGACAGAGAGACAGAGAGAGACACACAGAGAGAGAGACACAGAGAGAGAGAGAGACAGAGAGAGAGAGAGAGAGAGAGAGACAGAGAGAGAGAGACAGAGAGAGAGATAGAGAGCACAGTGGGACTATATCAATGCTCACATTGTTTAGTCCCCCTCAATATCCCCTGAGTATCAGGGCTGGACGGCTACATCTGGTTCTAGGCACTGATTCTGAATGGGGACCTCTGTTCTCCATGTTGGGACTCCTTTGACCAAGCACTTCCATCGGGTAACTTGGAAACTTCCAATGACTGCCATTGTTCCCCTCCCACCATGCTCTGAAACCCAATCAGTCCCCAAGCGGATGTTTTTTCTTCCTCCTGAGAGTCTCCCCCATCCTCTCATTTTCCCCCACAATAATCATTCTAGTTCAGGCTCTCATCACCTCTCTTTAATGGTCTCCTAACTATCCTTGCTTCCTTCATTTCCCCCCTCTTCATTCGACATTGCACATATTACTAGAATCATCTTCTTAAAAGTCAGGTGGGATTATATCCTTCCCCTGCTCAAAGACCTTCAATGACTCCTTACTACCAATAGAATGAAGTCTCAACTCCTCAGGTTGACAATTGTGCTTATAATATGATTCCACCCCCCCCCCCTTCCAGCCATATCTATCAATCACTGTTCCCAGCTAGCTGGAGTATCCATTGTTTCCCATACTGCCCAATCCTTCCTCCTTCCCTTGTCCCTGTTATAGTCTCTCTTCTTTTTTTTTTTAACCCTTACCTTCCATCTTGGAATCAATACTCTGTATTGGTTCTAAGGCAGAAGAGTGGTAAGGGCTAGGCAATGAGGGTTAAGTGACTTACCCAGAGTCACACAGCTGGGAAGTGTCTGAGGCCAGATTTGAACCCAAGACCTCCCTTCTGTAGGCCTGACGCTCAGTCTACTGAGCTACCCAGCTGCCCCCTCTCTTCTTAATAATAATTATCATTCAGGGGACAGCTAGGTGGTCCAGTGGATTGAAAGCCAGGCCTTTCAAATCGGGCCTCAGATACTTCCTAGATGTGTGACCCTGGGCAAGTCAAATAACTCCTATTGCATAGCCCTTACTACTCTTCTAGTGTTGATTCTAAGGTGGAAAATAAGGGCTGTTATTTTTAATGATAGCTAATATATATATATAACACCTACTATGTGCTATAAACTTTACAACTATTGACTCATTTTTACCTTCACCATAACCCTGTGAGGTAGATGCTATGATTGTCCCCATTTTACAGATGAGGAAACTGAAGCAAATAGAGGTTAGGTGACTTTGTCAATGTCACACAGCTAGCATCTAGGGACAAATGTGAGCTCAGGTCTCCCTGACTTTGAGTTCTATGCACTATGGTGCTACCTAGCTGTCCCAAGCTTACTTGAGTCTATTAAAATACATAAATAATTTTAAGTTTGAGTTCAGGTACTCCTTGCCTCCAGGGAACCTTCCATGCTCCTCTTTCCCAACCCACAACACTCTGCTGGCTGGATCTCTCTGCCTTGCTGTTAATCTTTTGTATCCATAACAATATTTGAAGCCAAGACATCACTGGAGAGAGAGGCAGTGCCTGAGTTTTTGTTCACAGGTGACGTGCATTCAATGCAGCCTCAGGAGCTGAGCTATCATGGAGCATGGATTTATTCTCTGCAGTTTGTGCTCATTTTGGTTTGACAGTTAACACTCAGAAAACAGGGGTCCTCCATGAGCCGGCACCACACCACCCATCCGGGGAACCATTGGTTCCAGCAAATGGTGATATTTGGGTGCTGGGGTACGTTTGCTTACCTTGGCAGTATACTTGCCAGTAGGTGCACGCACAGCTGATGAGGCTGGCCCATGCCTTGCCAGAGCTAGCTGGCTCTGAAGGAAAGTATGGGAGAGAAGAGCTATTGGGCTGCCTACAAAGGGAGGTCTCCAGAGCCCATCCTGGTACCTACCTCCTGGTGGTGTGCCTGTGAGATTCCGACGGTCTAGCACGCCAGGAAACTGAACCCCGTCCAGGAGAATTGTCTTAGGAAGATCACCTGGCAAGATGAGGTGCCAGACAGTGTGAATCTCGCTCCAGTCGAAGTGCCAAGCAGATAGCACAACTCCCACGGACTGGCCCTGGAGCCCCAAGGCCAGCCCTTTATCTAAGTCACACAAAGCAAGCGCTAGCACCAAGGTCAGAAGAATTGGTTCAAGCACCCTCTCAAGGTCTAGTATTTTATTTTTTTAACCCTTACCTTCCATCTTAGAATCAAAACCATGTATTGGTTCCAAGGCAGAAGAGTAGTAAGGGCTAGGCAATGGGGGTCAAGTGACTTTCCCAGAGTTACACAGTTAGGAAGTATCTGAGGTCTTATTTGAACCCAGAACCTCCCATCTCTGGGCCTGGCTCTCTATTCACTGAGCCTCCCAGCTGCCCCTTGGTAAATTTTTTTTATCTCTTACCTTCCATCTAGAATCGATACTGTATATTGGTTCCAAGGCCGAAAAACAGTACAGGCTAGGCAAAGGGGGTTAAGTGACTTGCCCAGGGTCATACAACTAGGAAGTGTCTGAGGCCAGATTTTAACCTAGGACCTCCCATCTCTAGATCTAGATATCAATCCACTGAGTCACCTATCTGCCCCTAGTATTAAAAAAAAAAAAAAAACCTTACCTTCCAATTAATTAATTAAATAAAATTTGATACCCCCCCCCCCCAAATCCTTACCTTCTGTCTTAGAATCAATACTGTGTATGGGTTCCAAGGTAGAAGAATGGTAAGGGCTAGGCAATGGGGGCTAAGTGACTTGCCCAGGGTCACACAGCTAGGAAGTGTCTGAGGTCATATTTGAACCCAGAACCTCCTGCCTCTGAGCCTGAATCTCCATCCACTGAGCCACCCAGCTGCCCCTCGAAGTCTAGTATTGATGGTGAGACACGAAGATGGTGGCACAGGATCACCCATCATGGCATGCCAAATCAAAGAAAGCACTGTGCTCTCTGAGCAAAGCAGAATCGCAAGTACACATGTGGAGACCTCTTCGTCACCCACCTTCCTCTTCCTCCCCTCGCCCCCCCCTCCCCCCCCCCCCCCCCCCCCCCCCGCCCCGGCCAAGCAAACTGTGCGTGCGCAACGTGGGGAGAGCCTTCCGAGGTCCTGCTGGACCTATCGGCCACAGTGAAACACACGGGACCTCAGCCTCAGCCTCAGCATCTCCTCCGATGCTCCACATGAAAGATGAAGAGCAGCGTCTGAATTAGCGTTAGAAGGACTGGCGTACGTGTCTCACCTCCCGACTAGACTATTATAATTGCTTCCACTTGTTTAACGGCTTTGCCTGAGGCAGCCCAAAAGGCAGTTAACTAGAGACTGAAGGAATGAATGAAAAATCACTTATTCGCCCAGCCACACCCAAGTCGAGTCAGGCTGGAGGTTTGCGAAGTGAGTTCTGGTGCCCTCTGCTGGCTGATTTGGACCATGGCCATCCACACGGGTACACGCACACTCCGCCCAGCTTCCTTGCCTTAGCATTGGACTCTGTGCTAAAAGTGTGTTTGACTACTAACAAGAATCCCTCACGCTGGAAAAACTCACTTTCTAATTTCTAATTTGAACCGCACAATATCCCTGTGAAGTAGGCAGTGTAAATATCCCCATTTTTTAGATTCAAAGAATAGCAGAGGGGGCAGCTGGGTGGCTCAGTAGATTGAGAGTCAGGCCTAGAGATGGGAGGTCCTGGGTTCAGATCTGAACTCATAGACACTTCCCAGCTGTGTGCCCCTGGGCAAGTCACTTAACCCCCATTGCCTACCCCTTACCGCTCTTCTGCCTTGGAGCTAATACCGAGTATCTGTTTTAAGATGGAAGATAAGGGGACAAAAAAAAGAATAGCAGAGATGAAAGAGCCCATACCCTGCATGATTAGGTTCCAAATCATCTTTCTAGCCTCTTTCTGCTAATTCCTACATTTTATGTTCAATCCAAATTTTTCTGGATGGTGTTGAAGAAAAAGTCAAGTCAGCAGACATTTATTAAGTGTTTACTGCATAACAAGCACTGTGCTAAGCATTTTGAATAAAATACAAGCAGAAAGAAAACCCTGCCCTCAAAGTGCTTCCATTCTAATCAGGGAAGATTTCCAACAAAAGGAGGCTGAAACAGGAGAATTGTGAATCTTAAAAACTACTCAGACTATACTTTAGAAAATTTTATTTAGCTATTCCCTTATTGTAACAATGGAGATACTTGGTCTAACAAGAATCAGGAATGTCTTGGGAACTTTACATTAATCCACCCATACTTAGACATACTTTAGGGGAATTCAGTTCAGAGTGGAATTAGATTCTGAACTCAGTTCAGGAGATTGAGTTCAGTGGAGGACTAGAGCTTCCTTGGAGATGGTCTCGTGGTGAGTGATAAGACTGACTCCCTTTCCTTTAGACTCAGGAAGGCCACTTTGACCAAGCCTTTAACTACTTCCTGGATCAGCCTGAGCCAGTGAAGTTTAAATTAATTCTCTCTCTCTTTCTCTTTCTCTTTCTCTTCCTCTCTCTCTCTCTCTCTCTCTCTCTCTCTCTCTCTCTCTCTATATATATATATATATATATATATATATATATACGTATATATATATATTAATTTAAATCTCCATAATTCCCATCTGACTTGGGTATTTTATTATTTGGGAATCATCCCTGGCAACCAGTTATTTAGATTTTCAAGTCAAAATGCTAAAATTATCTTTAAAGAATACACTTGGGGGGAGGTGGACAGGAAGAAGGTACATTTGCCTTGACATGAGGGAAAAGTAAGTTGGGAGAGTAACTCCAAAGAAGAATGAAGGAGTGAACAAAGGTAGCTTGGGCACTTTCTTTAAAATGGAGATTTAGCTGGGGAGCTCAGTTGACTGAGAGCCAAGCCTAGAGACAGGAGGTCCTAGGTTCAAATATGGCCTCATACACTTCCTAACTGGGTGACCCTGGGCAAGTCACTTAACCCCTATTGCCTACTCCTTACCACTCTTCTGTCTTAGAATCAATTCTAAGGTGGAAGGTAAGGGATTAAAAATGAATGAATGAATGAATGAATGAATGAATGAATGAATAAACAAACAAACAAATAAATAAACAAATGAATGAATGAATAAATAAGAGGGAGATCCCAAGAGAAAGCAGCCAATCAGAGGAAGGGACCATTTTGTTGTTCAGTTGTTTTAGTCATGCCCAACCCTTTATGACCCCATTTGGAATTTTCTGGGCAAAGATACTAGAGTGGTTTGCCATTTCTTTCTCTAGCTCATTTTACAGAGGAAGAAACTGAGACAAACAGGGCAAAATGAATTATGATCAGGGTCACACATCTAGTAAGTGTCTGGGACTGGATTCAAACTCAGATTGTCCTGACTCCAGGCCTGACACTCTATCCACTGTGCCATCTAGCTGCCCCTCATGGTCTAGACCCAGTTTTCTTATCTGAAAAATGAAAGGAGAGGCAGAAGAACGCTAACAGATTAGAGTGAGTAGGCATGTGGGTCAAGGAGACCAATTAAAAGGCTACCATGTGGTAGTCTAAAGAAGAGGTGATTAAGAGCCTGAACTAGGGCAGTAGCTTTATGAGTGGCTTATGGGGGTTTATCCCAAAGATGTTATAGAGAAAGAAATTACAAAATTCAAAAACTGATTGAATGGGTGAGATGAGTAAAGAGGATCAAGGATGACACAGGTTACAAACAGGTGACTGGGAGAATGTGGGGCCTTCAGCAGTCACAGGGAAGCTCAGAATGGGGGAAAGATAGTGAGTTCTGTTTTCTTGAGGATTGTTGAATTTGGGATGCCTATAAGACACATAGTTCAAAATGCCCAAAAGTCAAGACTGGAACGCAGGAGAGGGTCTAGCCCAGCATACGTGGATCTAAGCATCATCTCTCAAACAGCAATGATGATTGAATCTGTGGGAACTGAGATTACCAAAGAAGAGAGTAAAAAAAAAAGAAAAGAGAAGAGGACCCAGGACAGAGCCTTGGGTTCCACTTGCAGTTAGTGGCTGTGATAGGGATGAATATCCAACCAAAAGCTGAGATGGAGTAGTTGCACTGACAGGAGGAGAGCCAGCAGAGAACCGAGTTACCCATCCCAGAGAGGAGGCAATATCCAGGAGTAAATATATGAGATGAAAAGACCTTCAAAGGAAAGGCTCTCTTAGCCTGGGCAGTAAGTAGGAGAGCCTAAATTTGAACCCAAGATCTCTGACTCTACACACTGTGCCAAGGAAATCACTTTAAAGACTGATATATATTAATTTAAGGTCGCCAAGGAATTCAGCTATGTAATTCCTTAAGGAAAACTCAAGTCAGCAGTCAACCTTTTATGGAGTTTAATTACAAACAGGAGGAAGAAAGGTATGAGAGAGAGAGAGAGAGAGAGAGAGAGAGAGAGAGAGAGAGAGAGAGAGAGAGAGAGAAAGGAAAGAGAAGGGAATAGGGCTTAAATACCCCCTCTGTTTAGGCTGGGCCAAAAGGCCCTAGCCCTTAGATAGCTGAGGCAAAGAAAAGAGATCAGTCCCTATCACTCACGTGACCAAAATGGAGAAACAGTCTCAGGGGCCTCCACCTCCAGCTTCCTTCAGAGCAAGCTTCTCAGAGCACAACCTCTCAGAGCAAAACCTCTCCAACCTCCTCAGTCCTCAGACCCCGCTATCTTTAAGGAAACCATCCAAGTTCCCTCCCCTCAGTTCTCACGTCTACCAATCACTGTCCATGTCTTCCCTGTGCCAATGGTGGCTCTAGCTTAACCCAGGACCGTCTGTGGCTTTGCACATGTATGTTGAAGGTCATATTCTCAAATAATTAAATCTTGATCCTTTGCTGCAGCCCTTCCTAAATCCTGTTACTCTAAGTAGGGTAGAAATTGTATTTTCCAAGACCTGGTTCTGTCATTCCAAGTATCTCTATTGTATCAATTCTAAAATCAATCATGACTCAAAGAACTTCCTGTTCTATGCTTAAGCATAGGTCAAAGCCCTTTCCATTGTTCAGCAAAAGGTTTCTGTCCTAAAGTAATCTTAGGTAGGGAGGAGAAGGACCCTCCCTACCTAATGTTGGAAATGGGGAAATTTCCAACATTCATAAGTCTAAGAAATTTTAAGGTTTACAACACACCGCTATTTTTCTGGCACCATACTGCCTCTATCAGACTGATAAAATAATAATGAAAACAGCTACACTGATGCAGCACATTATGACTACAAAGTAGTTTCATTTCCCGCATTTTATTTGATCTGTTTAGGTAACTGTTTAATAATGTACTGAGGTTATGTGAAGAGTGTGAGATAGGAATTATTATAAACATTTTACAGATAGGGAAACTAAGAATGAGAGAGGAAAAATTACTTCTTCAGGTTGTTATTGTTGTTCAGTCATGTCCAATTAATTCTTTAAAAAAACACCTTACGCCCTGAACAACTTGCAGGGATCCAGGAGAAAAAAACACCATTCATAAGCAAAGGATAAACTATGGGAGTGGAAACACCGAGAAAAAGCAACTGCCTGAATACAGAGGTTGAGGGGACATGACAGAGGATAGACTCTAAATGAACACTCTAATGCAAATACTATCAACAAAGCAATGGGTTCAAATCAAGAAAACATCTAATGCCCAGTGGACTTACGCGTCGGCTATGGGGGGTGGGGGGGGAGGAAAAGAAAATTATCTATGTCTTTAACGAATAATGCTTGGAAATGATCAAATAAAATATATATAAAAAAAAAAAACACCTTACCTTCTATCTTAGAATCAATACTGTGTATTGGTTCTAAGGCAGAAAAGTTGTAAGGGCTAGGCAGTGGGGGTTAAGTGACTTGCCCAGGGTCACACAGCTAGGAAGTGATTGAGATCAGATTTGAACCCAGGACCTCCTGTCTCTGGGTCTGGCTCTCAATCCACTGGACCGCCCAGCTGTCCTCTCCAATTAATTCTTCATGACCCCACATGGGGTTTCTTGGCAAAGATACTGAAGTTCATTGTCATTTCCTTCACCGGTCCATTAAAGCAAATACAGATTAAGTGGCTTGTCCAAGGTCACACAGCTAGTGAGTATCTGAGGCTGGATTTGAACTCAAGTCTTCCTGACTCCAAGGCCAGTACTCTACCCATCGAGTCATCCAGCTTCCTCTTGTACAAGTAGTTATATAGAAAGCCAGGGGTCCTCCTAGGACCCCAGTTTATTTCACATGTAAAAATGCACATAAGTCGAGATCTATCATACTTCCACTTTGAGGTCCCCTAACAGAGTTACCTCCCTGGCTTGAACATATTGAGTGTAAAGCTCAGCATAGAAGGAAGTAAATTGGAGAACTGGGTGCTAGATTAGCCTAAATGAATACTGAGGTCCTTTCCAGATAAACAATTCTAAACTTCTATGCAAGGCTCAGCTCAGGGAGCCTCTAATCCAAAGGTGAGATCTTTGCAAAATAACTATGGTCCTGGCCTCTAGGATTTCTTCCCCTTTCCCTAGCCCTAGCATGCACTCCCCAAAGAAGCCAGAAGGCAGTAGCTAATAGCTGCTCAAAGGTGTGTCTAGTTAGAGATGGGAGGCAGGGTTCTTTCCTGCCTTCCCAAGGATGGTGGAGAGATGAGGGACGGAGGAAAGAAACTGAGTGGGGTCCTGCTATGGACCAGGGATAAATCTGGAATGGACTTTAGAGAACATAAAACCATAGATTTAGAGCCAGAAGGGCATTAGAGGCCATCCAGTGCACTCCCTTCATTTTATGGATGAGGAAACTAAGACACAGAGGGATTTGCCTAGTCACACAGCTAGTATCTGGGGTTCAAACCCAGATCATTCTGACTCTAAGTCTAGGGTAATCAATTATACCAACATTGACTATCTTTGTGCCAATTATACCATTATCATTTAGAGCAATGATTAATACCGCTATTGATTATGCTAATTATACCAATGTTGACTCCCATCTTATTCAACTACCTCAATTTACAGAAGAGGAGGCTGACATATCTCACCTGCCCTGTCCCCAAAATAAGGAAGCAGCAGAGACCTGGGTCTGTCCACTCTCCTTCCCTGCTCTCTCCCCCTCCTACCAACTGGGATCCCAAACCTGGACCCTAGCCACCTGGGACTGACTTGAAGACAGAGAGACTTGGAGAAAGGGGCTTTCTCCCACATCTGGAGTGCATCATCCAGTGAGAGAAGAAAAAAATAATCCTACTGCCCTTTCCCTGGTTAGACCACATCTGGCATGTTGCTCTTAGTTCTAGGGCCATATCTTTTTTTGAACCCTTACCTCCACCTTAGAATCAGTACATGGGGACCAGGTAGGTGGCTCAATGGGCTGAGAGCCAAGCCTAGAGACTGGAGAGTCTGGGTTCTGTGAACTTTAAATTACTCCACCCTACTTAGTCTAACAAAAAACAGGAAATTGTGAGCTTTAGATTACTCCACCCTACTTAGTCTAACAAAATCAGGAATGTCTACACCCATACTTAAGGATTAAATATTTTAGAGGATAGCCTATGACAGACTTGTGCTAGCAAATGACAAATCAGAAACAACTGACAGACCCCTGGCCTATCCTAAGTCAAGCCTAAGATATCATTGGTACATGTGAGATGCAGGAAAGTGATATAAAAGCCATCTATATATTTCGCGTCACTTTCTCTCTCTGCTCTTTCCCCAGAGAGGTGACTCTGGCTGGCAGCGTGCTAAGCGTTTGGGTATCTTGACATGGCAGCAGCTATTGTCCAGTTTGGTGGTGAGTTTTCCTTGAAATTATACTGGGAGAAGCTGAGTAGCTAGTTCAGGCTCAGGCATCTTAGCTGAGTTCTCTTGGAGTTTAGGCTGATACTTTCTCCTTTACCTTCCAACACTATCCTCTTAGAGAAAGCCTCTAATCTTTCCCCTGGCATAGGCCATGTGGGAGAAATGTTTCCTTCTCCCTTCTCCTTAATTTCTTTCCTCTCTATTAATTAAAATCACCATAAATTTCTAGCTGACGGGCATTTTATTTGGGATATTCCCTGGCAACCAAAATTAATTTAGATTAGGTCACAACCCTAAATTTATCCTTACAGTCCAAATTTGACCTTTGATCCTTCCTAGCTGTGTGACCCTGGACAAGTCACTAACCCTTATTGCCTAACCCTTACCACTCTCCTACCTCAGAACCAATACACAATAAGGATTATTTAAACCCTTTCCTTCCATCTTGGAATAATTATAAAGACTCACTACCGTGTATTGGCACCAAGGAGAAGAGTGGAAAGGTTTAAGCAATAAGAGTTAGTGATTTTCCCAGGGTCACACAGCTAGGAAGGGTCTGAGGTCAAATTTGAACCCAGGCCCTCCCATCTCTAGGCTTGGCTCTCAATCTCCTAAGCCACCTAGCTGCCCACAGGGGTCACATTTGGAGGGGGGAGGGTCCTTTGACTTTAATAAAAGAACTAAGTCATACAAAGTCAGTGGGTGTACAGACACACTCACTTTGGTCTGAGTTCCAGGGACTATCAGCATTAATAGGATTTTTATTATAGGAAAAGAGGAACAAAGATGGGGATGACATCAAGGAAACTTTTAACAAAGAAAGTAAAGGCAAAATAAATTGAGGTGTGGATATATTGCGGGGATTCCAGTACAAGGAATTTGCAATATTTTACTTCTAACCCTAATGTAAGAGGATCCAGGGTGAGGCTAAGATGAGATTTCTGACAATTCAACATTGGATTAGATTAGAGTATATGTCCATCATTTGGTTATCCTCTTTTGAAAGTGGATTTTGACAGCCCCCTTGAAAAAAAGAATCTAATCTTGGGGAGGTAAGAAATCCCTCTCATCCGTTTGGCTAACTTGCAGTTAACTTGTAACAAATGAATTTCGAAAAGGACAAGAAAAGGGATTTTGACAAATAGCCAATTATATATATCTAAATGATTAGTTTACCATTAATCCTAAATTTCAAAGTTGACTTGATTCAGCTATTAAAATCTATCAATGGCTGGAACTACTTCTTACCACAAAATCAGAAGAATCACTAACAGTTCCTAACCAATAACTAATCCTAAACTGAATTTATCCATTTGTATATAGTACTCGTGATAGTTCATACCAACTGTTCTTACTTTAACAACTTAGTAAATAATCACTAAAAACAAATTTGTTTTGTTTGTATTATTTTATTTTGTACTTAAAATTTTTAATAACAAATTTCCACATAAATTTTGTTTGAAGTATTTTTTAAAAATTCAAAGTAGCACATAGAGAAACTGAGAAAGCATATGAAGAAAATGACCAAAGATAGCCATGGAACAGAGCTCCAAGACAAGTCCAGAAATGGTAAAGAGAAAGTGATTTGGAGATTACTTTGCAGGGTTAAACAAATTCAATATCTGCAAGTATCAAGTCTTCTTGCTTCTTTCTAGATGCCTTTCTGGCTAATCTGTGAGCTTCAACATTGCCTTCCACTTTTGAATGAGCAGGAATATACTTCCACTCAACATCCATGTCCTGAGTCATATTATCCAGCTTAATGGATTGGTCTTTGTGGACACCATCCTTATTCCTATTTGTTTTCCAGCCATTTTCTTTCCCGTTGTTAATCCATTGATTCATTCCTTTGGTGTGAAGTTGATTTTCTGTATACACAGTGACTTTCTCAAGGTTTGGGGATGTAGCTTGCTCAATTCCTTTGGTCACTGCTTCTCATGATGCTCTTTGGTTTGTCTGTTGTCCAGAGCATGTTCTACATATGTTTAGATCATGGGCTTCTGGCCAGCAGACACCAATACGTCCTTGGGCCCCTTCTCTTCCATTATTTTGGCAGGTATCCTTGACATACACAGAGTTTGATTCCTGGTGCTGATGCTCATACCAATCTCCAGAGCCTCTCCTCCGCCAACCATTAGAGCTACACAAGCCCTGCTGATTACATTTCCAACTCATCTCCAGTCGCTCCAAAGGTCTAGAAGGGAGAAAAAGTGACTCTGACCTTCAGAGAATGTGAACACTGGGGTCACATTTTAAGAAGAGTTTTGACAAGGGTCCAGGTAACTGGAAGACCAGGAAAGCCGGGATCTTGAGACCATTCTATTGGGAGAAAGTTGAAATTGGGGATGCTCGGCCTATAGAAAAGAAGACAAGGAGGAGACAATTAACAGCTTGAAATCTTTGAAGAACTGCCATAGGGTAGAAAATACAGATTTTTTTTTTCCTATTTGGCCCCAGAAGTTGGAACTAGAAGCAGTGGAGAAAGAAACATGGAAAGAGGTTTGGGTAATTCAAAGAAAGATTTTCTAATGCTCAGAATTGGCCTGTAGTGGAAGAGGTTGCTTGAGGTAGGAAGGAAATGGGAGCATCCAATTAGAACCTAAAAACTCTTATCTTCTGTCTTAGAATTGATATGAGTTTTTGTACAAACAAAACCAATGTAACTAAAATCAGAAGGAAAGCAACAAATTGGGAAGCAATCTTCATAAAAACCTCTGACAAAGGTTTAATTACTCAAATTTATAAAGAGCTAAATCAATTGTACAAAAAATCAAGCCATTCTCCAATTGATAAATGGGCAAGGGACATAGATAGGCAGTTCTCAGATAAAGAAATCAAAACTATTAACAAGCACATGAAAAAGTGCTCTACATCTCTTATAATCAGAGAGATGCAAATCAAAACAACTCTGAGGTATCACCTCACACCTAGCAGACTGGCTAACATGACAGCTATGGAAAGTAATGAATGCTGGAGGGGATGTGGCAAAATTGGGACATTAATTCATTGCTGGTGGAGTTGTGAATTGATCCAACCATTCTGGAGGGCAATTTGGAACTATGCCCAAAGGGCAATAAAAGACTGTCTGCCCTTTGATCCAGCCATAGCACTGCTGGGTTTGTACCCCAAAGAGATAATAAGGAAAAAGACTTGTACAAGAATATTCATAGCTGCACTCTTTGTGGTGGCCAAAAATTGGAAAATGAGGGGATGCCCTTCAATTGGGGAATGACTGAACAAATTGTGGTAAATGTTGGTGATGGAATACTATTGTGCTCAAAGGAATAATAAAGTGGAGGAATTCCATGGAGACTGGAATGACCTCCAGGAAGTGATGCAGAGCGAGAGGAGCAGAACCAGGAAAACATTGTACACAGAGACTGATACACTGTGGTACAATCGAAGGTAATGGACTCCTCCACTAGGGACAATGCAATGTCTCTGAACAATCTGCAGGGATCTAAACACTATCCACAAGCAGAGGATAAACTGTGGGAGTAAAAACACCGAAGAAAAGCAACTGCTTGACTACAGGGGTGGAGGGGATATGACTGAGGAGAGACTCTAAATGAACATTCTAATGCAAATACCAACAACATGGAAATGGGTTCGAGTCAAGAACACATGTGATACCCAGTGGAATCATGCGCTGGCTATGGGAGAGGTGTGTGGGGGGAGAGGAAAAGAAAATGATTTTTGTTTCCAATGAATAATGTTTGGAAATGACCAAGTAAAATAATGTTAAAAAAAAAAAAGAATTGATATGAGTATTGGTTTCATGGCAGAACAATAAAGGCTAGGCAATTGGGCTTAAGTGACTTGCCCAGAGTCACACATCTAGGAAGTGTCTGAGGCCACATTTGAACCCAGGGCTTCCCATTTTCAGGCCTGGATCTCTGCACCCTGAGCCACCTAGCTGCCCCTGAAGCATTTTTTTTCATCTGTAGGTATTTATTAAGCACTTACTATGTGCTAGGGTTGCAAATAAAAGAATGAAAATAGTGCCTGCCTTCAAGAAGCTTACATTTCTAAAATAAAAATTTTATTGGAGTTTTTTTACATCACTATAATTTTTCCCCAAATCCTTCCCTTTCCTAGAGAGCCATTCCATCTAACTTGTGTTTAAAGAACAGGGGAGGAAAACAGGAAAATTGATTGACATATGCAAAAAAAAAAGTCTGAAAATACGTACCATGTACAACACAAGTTGACTTCGTGCCTGTAGGAAAGGGAGAATGGGAGTGTCTTCTCAAGTATCTCCTTTGGACTCATGCTTGTTTCTTGTAATTTTTTAATCTTTATTTTTTATTTTTGTTGTTCTTTCCACTTACATCGATATAGTCACTGTGTATTTTTTTTTTTGGCTCCGCTCACTTTGCTATCCATGTTTTTCTTTTCTTTCTTTCTTTTTTTTTAAACCCTTACCTTTCGTCTTGGAGTCAATACTGTGTATTGGCTCCAAGGCAGAAGAGTGGTAAGGGCTAGGTAATGGGGGTTAAGTGACTTGCCCAGGGTCACACAGCTGGGAAGTGGCTGAGGCCAGATTTGAACCTAGGACCTCCCTTCTTTAGGTCTAGCTCTCAATCCACTGAGCTACCCAGCTGCCCCCCCCACACGTTTTTTCTGTATTCATCATATTCATCATTTTGTTCAGCACATTTATATGCCCTTACAATCTCATACCACAATTTGTCTAGCCATTCTCCAATTAATGGACATCTATTAATTCCAATTCTTTGCTATCACAAGAAGTGCAAGAATATTTTGATTTGTATAGGGACTTTCTTCTTATCTATGACCTCCTGGGGGTATAAAGCTAGTAGTGAAATCTCTGGGTAAAATGGCATAGATGTTTTAATTGCTTTATTTACATCATTCCAAATGGTGAAATATTTTGTTTAAATTGCAAAAAAGAATGGAAGAAAAGACAGAAAAAATTACAGACAAGCAGTATAGCTTTGAAAGTGATATGTTGAGGCAATGAGATGGCTCAGTGGACTTCCTAGCTATGTGACCCTGGGCAAGTCACTTAACCCTAATTGCCTAGTCTTTACTATTCTGCCTTGTATTGATTCTAAGGTAGAAAGTAAGGGTTTTTTTTTTTTTTAAGCAGTATGTTACATGCATTCAAAAAGAAAAACAAATTGTAATAAGATTTGCAGCTTCACATGCAATGCTTTTCCTGTTCTATGATGTATATGGAAATGTCAATTTCATGTGGTATTTATGTTTAGGGTTTTTTTAATTAATAAAAGGGAAAATTTAAGTAAAAAATTGTTCAAAAATGTTAGTTTAACATTAAAAATTAACTTTAAATAATGAACTCATACCAAAAAAGGATGACAAAAGGGAGGGTGAATTAAGGGAGGCAGCAGTCAGGAGCCAAATAGACTTTTGAGGAGGAATAGGGTAAATAAAGAGAGAGAAGGACAGAAGAAATTAGGATAGAGGGAAATGCACAGTAATCAGAACTGTGAAAGTGAATAGGATGAACTCACCCATAAAAAGAGAAACAGAAAGATCAATCAATGCATTAGAAACCAGAATCCCAAAATATATTGTTTACAAGAAGCACACTTGAAACAGAAAGACGCACACGCAGAGTTAGAATAAGGGACTGGAGCAGAATTTATTATGCTAAAGCTGAAATTAAAAAAAAAGGCAAGGGTAGCAATCATGATCTCAGACAAAGCACAAGCAAAAATAGATCTAATTAAAAGAGATAATCAGGGAAACTGCATTTTGCTAAAATGTTCCATAGACAATGAAAGGAAACAATATAAAAAAAGTCTAACAGAAAGTTGCTCTGAAAAAGCCCTCATTTCTTGAATATAGAGGGAACGGAGTGAAATACATTAAAAGGAGAATCAATTAACAAATAGTAAAAGGACATAAATATTTCAAAAAAGAAATCAATGCTATTGATAGTCATATGAAAAATGTTCTAAATCTCTATTGATTAGGGACATGTAACTTAAATTGAATTAAAATAATTCTGAGGTACCACCTCACACCTATCAGAATGGTTAACATGACAAAAAAAGGAAATGACAAATGCTGGAGGAGATGGAGAAAAATAGGGACACTAATGCATTGCTGGTGGAGTTACTCTGGAGATAATTTGGAACTAAGCTCAAGGAAGCATAGAACTGTGCATACCCCTTGACCCATCAGTACCACTATGTAAGGATAATTTAGGGTTGTGACCTAAAATTCACAACTACTAGGATCTATATCCCAAAGAGATCAAAGAAAAAGGAAAAGGACTTATGTGTACAGAAATATTTATGGCAGTTCTTTTTGTGGTGGCAAAGAATTAAATATTGAAGGGATGCTCATCAATTGGGGAATGGCTGAACAAGTTGTGGTAGATGTTGGTGATGGAATACTATTGGACTGTAAGAAATGACAATATGAGTGTTGTTAGAAAAACCTGGGAAAATCTATATGAACTGATGCAAAGTGGAGTGAGCAGAACCAGGAGAACATTGTACACCATAACAGCAATATTATACAATGATCAACTGTGAAAGACTTAGTTACTCTGATCGAGAGAACTCTGAAGGACTCATGACAAAAAATGCCCTTCTCTTCTAGACAGTGAATTGATGAACTCGAGTGCAAATAAGTATATTTGTTCACTTTTTCTTGTTTTTCTTTTTGAGACATGGCTAACATGGAAATATTCTTGCATGATTTGATATATACAATTAATATCCTATTGCTTACTTTCCCAATAAATGGGAGAGGGACTGAAAAAGACAAGAATTTGGAACAAAAAGATTTTTTAAAGAATGTTTGAAAAATAATTAACTCACAGTCGCTATTATTATCCCTCTAATAGTGTGCATTAGAATTTTTTTCAGGAATCAAAATAAAGCTTACTAAATGATAGTTTACAGCCTCCATAGTCTTCATTTTTTTGAAGCTTAGAACAGTATATGCCTTTCTCTTGGTTTGCACCTCCTCTCTCATTGTTTAAAATCTTTCAAAGCTGATTAAGAGTAGCTCAACAATCAGAGCCACCAGGTCTTTAAGAAGATATGGGATGTAGATTCAGGGTTGTGTAGGTCAATATTTAACAACCAGCTTTCCAAAAACAAAACCCAAAAACCCACATACTGATGATATATTTTTAATATGTATTCTTTACATTTTCTCCATCATTTCCTGAAGTCTAAAAGACAAACAAAACAATAAATCAGGTTCTGATTTGTTGGAGGTATAAATACTCACACTGAAAATTTAACAGTAGTTTATCCTTGAATATCATTCATCTTAACCTGGTGACTTGAATTCATTGAGGGCAGTTAGCAGTTCCCTTACTATCTTATCACTCAGGGTTTTGACTCCCTATTAACAATTGTTACCCTTCCCAGGCCAAAGGTCTTTCTCTTTGGAAAAGAAAACAGAAACGAAATACTGCTGAGCAGATAAGACTTCTTAACTTCATTGATATACAATTGTTTTAGTCATGTCCAACTCTGTGACTTCATTTGGGGTTTTCTTGGCAAAGCTATGGGAATGGTTTACTATTTCCTTCTCTAGCTCATTTTACAGATGAGGAAACTGAGGCAAACAGGGTTAAAGGACTTGCTCAGGATCACACAGCTAATAAATATGTAAAGCTGAATTGTAATTCAAGTCTTCCTGACTCCAAGCCTGGCACTCTAGCCACGGTACTGCCTAGCTGCCCCAACTTTATACTTTAGCATTAATGCATCCAAACATGACAGTTCTGTCCCTTTTTACCCTGGTAAAGTTGAGCAAATCATTTTCCTTCTTATTGTCCTCCTCCGTCAAAAAGGGAGGTTGAATAAGATGACCGCTATGATCCCTTCCAACTCTACAATAATACTAGCTGCCATTGTATGACAATTTATATATATTGTCTCCTTAGATCTTCACAACAGCCCCATGAAGTCGATGCTATTATCTGCATTCCACATATGAGAAATTAAATGATTTCCCCAGGCTCACATAGCTAGAGAGGATTGAACTAAAGTCTTCTAGTCTCTGAGCCCCACTTCCACCATTAGCATTTAGCTGTCACATAGAATAGAGCATCTAACTATGCCTTCCTCTGTCTGTCTGTCTCTGTGTCTCTCTTTCTGTCTCTCTCTGTCTGTCTCTCTCTCTCTGACTCTGTCTCCCTCTCTCTTTCTCTGTCTCTCTGTCTCTCTCTTTCTCTCTGTCTCTGTCTATCTCTCTGTCTATTGTATTTTAATTTAAAATCTAAGAATTTTTATTTTTTTTAAGATTGTGCTTTTATAAAAATCCAAGATTTTGATTTTTGTTCGAGAAAAGATCTTCAAGGAAGAAGCTTGCTAACTCCTAGATCCAGAGAATGAACTGTTGCAGAAAGATGCCAGAAAATCCACACTACATCAAGAAGATCAAGAATGAACTTTGGATATGGTTGATTGAACTGAACTTTGATTGAACATTTATTGCAAATGTACACATTTATGCCAAAAGGGACTGCCCCTAATTTGGCTTTCTGTCAATGCACCTAGCAAAACATTGGTTTTGCTTTCTTTCTTTTCTATTTCCTCCATCACTACTCTAATTTCCTCTTAGAAAATTGAATATTGTATATGTCTATAGTTAGAAGTGCATTTAGGACTATAAGATGATTATGTTAAATGATCAATGGGGAGACTAGTCTCCCAATGATCATCAGGGGGGATTGTGAACCTTAAAAATTCTCAGACCCTACTTCATAAGATTTGGTTAAGACCATTCTCCATTTGGGCAGTGAAGGTACTTGATCAGGAATGTGAGAACTCTACTTCACCATACTTAAGCATGCCTTAGGGAAAGATAAAGTTGTAAATTCTTTGCTGAACAATGAAAAGTACTTAAACCCATACTTATAATAAGGCAAAAGTTCTTAGGCCATGCCTATTTTAGGACTAATACAAAAGGGTGCTAAGTACCTATAAAGGTCAGACAACTTGTGAACTTACAAGGAGCAAAGAGGTGAGAACATACTCAGAGATTCTAGTCTACTCAGGTGTGAATTACTCAAAAGATTAGTCTTCTTAGGTGTGAACTAAGAATGGTCTGTCCTTTGAAAAATGTCTACTGTGATTGGTAGATGGGAGAACTTAGGGGAGGTGACATAGGAGAAAATTCCCTTTATAAGGAAAGGAAAAGCTGAATTGGAGGAGGCAGCTGGCCAAAGCTGCCTTGAAGGGCCGATGGCTGAACTTGATTGAGCTAACTGAAGCTGAATCCCTGCTTGGACAGATCTTGTGGTGAGTGATAAAAGACTGACTGATCCCTCTCTTCCTAGGCTGGCTCATGCCGGCCTAGGCTGGTATAGCCCTTTTCTCATTATTTCCTTTTTCTTTCTCTCTCTCTTCTTAATTCCTCATTTGTATTAATTGAAATCTCTATAAAACCCAGCTGACTTGGGTATATTTTAATAATTGGGAATTTTTCCCTGGCGACCACCTTATATATTGATTTAAAAACAAGACACTGTAGTGAAACCATATTTTCTGGGGTCATAATTTACTCATCCACTCTTTTATCTACAACAATTTATATCTTCCATTATTTTAATCACTACAGTTTATGGCCTCAACTATTTTAAATCTTAATGACTGAATAGCAACACGTAACAATGAATAGAGCTAATATTTATTATATAATCAAAAATAATTATGATTGAAGAATTCATATTAATAATTAATGTACTTTATCATATGCTTTTAAAAACTAAGTTGACTATAACAGAAGCCTGCAGTTTCATGTTACACTTCCCCTTGTCTGTTCTATGCTATTTATAATGGAAATATCCAATTCATCTGGTATTTGTTTGGTTCAAAATAAGTCTTAAAAAAGAGATTTTGCCCTCTGAGCAATAAAGAGATTTGTGTGTATTAGAGAATACCTCCATAAGAGGCAGCTAGGCGGCTCTGGATAGAGAGCCAGGCCTGGAGACAAGAGGTCCCAGGTTCAAATTTGGACTCAATCCTAACTTTGTGATCCTGGGTAAGTCACTTAACCACAATTGCCTAGTCCTTACCTCTCTTCTGCTTTGGAACTCATACTTAATATCAATTCTAGGATAGAAAGTAAGGGTTAAAAAAAACTCCATAAACCTTAAAGTATCATAGGAATGTGATACATACTATTAATGAAGACAGTGAACAAAGTATATAAGCCCACATGTACAGAGTGTGAAACTTGGAATTAGGAGACCTGAGTTCAAATCACAGCACTTCCATTTGAAATCTGTATAATCCTGGGTAAGTCACTTCCCTTCTTGGGGCTTTGGCCCTCTCTGCTATAAAATGAAGAAAGTGGGTTGGATTTCAATTCTTAGTCTTGTTTTTGTGCCATGGATCCCTTTGGCAGTCTGGGGGAGCCTACAGACCCCTTTCAGGATGCTGTTTTTCTAAGCACCAAAGTGTAAAGGATTACAAAAGAAACAAATTATATTGAAATAAGAGATGCCACTTCTTCCTCTCCAAGTTTGCTGACCCCCTGCAATCCAGCCACTAGACCTGCCCACCACGCCTAGGTGAAGCATCCCAGAATTAGAGGATTCCTAAACCCTCTTCCAATTCTAACAGTCAATACTGCCATTCTAGAAAACACACAAATCTCTTTATTGCCCAGAGGGCAAAACCTCCTTCCTGGCTAATCCAGATCCTTGCTTGTACTCCCCTGCTTTCTGTCCCCACTCCTTGGACACTTTTTTGTCCCTTGACACACACTTCATTTCCATCGCCACTGTCATTTCCCTAGACGGTCAGGTCTGAACCTAGGAAAGAAAAACTCCTGCCTGAGCAGCCAGCTCAGTGGGCCCTTCCCCACCTACCTCCCAGCTATTGTATGACCTTAAACCATTGCACAACCTCTCTGGGCTTCCAGGCTGAAATGGTAATAACAGTTGTCTGTAGCCTGGAAGTGTGGCTGGCACTAATGAGCACTTATTAAATGCTTTGAGATCCTGGGATAAAGGCCACATAGAGAAGAGGGAGGGTCATTAGTCTGACACGTCAGCCTTACTTAGATAACAGAAGAAGGCTTTTTAGTCTCCTTTGGAATCTTACAATCTCAGAACTGGAAGGAACCCAAAGCCAATCTGATCTCCACTCCAACACAAGAGCCCCTGCTTGGATATCTTGGATGATGAGGAGCTCATTCCCTCTTAAATCAGTCCATCCTATGCTGAGACAGCTCTGATTGTTAGAAATGTCTTTGTGCTCTAAATCTCTAACATATTGGTTTATGTGTTTGGAATGATAGCATTTGTATAGTGCTTTAACATATTATTTCATTTGGCCCTCATAATATTCCTAGGAGGCAGATGCTGCTTTTATTTCCATGTATAGATAAGGAAACTAAGGCAAACAAAGGCTAAGCACTGTCTGAGGTGGATTTGAATTCAGATCCAGTACTCCATCCGCTGTGCTACCCAGCTGTCACCTTATATTAGGGTTTATTCCTGCTCTAATATCGTATGACCTATGGAACAATTCTATATTCTTGGGGCTGGAAAGGGTCTAGGAAATGAAACCTGAAGACCTAGGTGTGAATTCAGGCACTGCCTATCTCTGGAAGATTGCCCTCAGCACAGCTGGTGAGTGGACCCCATGGAGGATTTAAGGGGAAGGCAGGGAGGAGAATCACCCAGGGTGGAAAGGCAAGAATGGGCTGCAATCTGTGTTCTTGGAGTGCCCACCTTGATTGTGGTAGGGAACAAGCCAGCCACTGAGCTACACACTTTTACCCACAGTAACTATCTGCTCCTCACAACAACCCTAGGCAATAGGTACTGTTATTATTCCTGTTTTACAGTTGAGGTAATGGAGGCAAAACAGAGGTTAAGAGACTTGCCCAAAGTCACACAGATAGTAAGCGTCTGAGAATTTGAATTCAAGTCTTCCTGACTCTAGCTAGGCTTGGTTTCTATCCGCTATGCCACCCAGATGTCTCTAGAAGACATGGATCCAGGAAAGCAATGTGAATTATTATGATGAGTTATCTATGACACAGAATGTCAGATTTCAGTGTGGAACCCAAGTCCCAAGCCCACTGGAACAAATGTGGCATTAGACTACTGAACATCAAATCTTTTTAATACCCACCTATTGTCTACTATATACCAGGTCTTTGCTAGCACTGGAGATGCAGAGATAAAAATCAACTCATCCCTGCCCTCCAGGAACTTACCTTCTGTTGGGGAGGTAAGTCTGACATCAAAAGAATGTTTGATAGAGGTCCTGGGTTCAAATTTGACCTCAGATACTTCCTAGCTGTATGACCGTGGGCAAGTCACTTGACTCCCATTGCCTTTATCATTCTTCTACCTAGAAACCAAGACACAATTTTGGTTCTCAGATGGAAGGTAAGGGTTTAAAAAAAAAAAAAGGAACATTTGATTTGGAAGAAACCTGAACTTCTCATTTTACAAAAGGAGAAACTGATGAAAAGAGATGAATTCTCCAAAGTCACCCCCAGAGTCCATGGAAGAGTTGGAATAGCTGTCTCTTTACACACTACCATGTTGGATTTGAGAGAGCTGGGCACAGACAGGCTGAGCCCTGCTTTCAAATACCAGCCCGGTTCTGTCCTTCGTGGCTTAGGGGCTAAAAGACCTCAAACAGATGTCTCTCTGATGAGTGGGGTCTAATCAGGGAGAAGGCTCTGGCTAGGAGTCAGAAGCAGAAAAAGGGAACAGACAGCATTAGTGAGTTACCACAATGTCAGAGGGATGATTGCCAGCCTTTAGGGCCACCATCTGGCATTCTAGAGGACAGTCACCCTGTGCCCTGGGCTTCTCTGAAGGTCACCCAGACCTAGCCATGATGACTTGCCTTTGTGCGTGAGGGGGGTGGCTGCCTGTACTATTCTGCACAAAGTGAATTTCTGTCTCTTGATTGATTTCATCATTAAATGACTTCCCAGAGTGACAAGGCTGGTAAAAGAGAGAGCCAGGACTAAATCAGATTCACTGCAGTGCACTCGTGCTATTCTATGTCCACTGAGGCTCAGAATCCCCCGGTTTCAGAGCTAGGGGGACCGCAGAAGTCACCCAATCCAACCTGGATGTATTTGAACATGAATTTCCCACTACACTACACTGGTTTTCCTGGACAAAGATATTCCATTCCACAGTGGGACAACTCAAACTGTTCAGAAGTTTTCCCTGAGTCTTAAGAGAAAAAACACTGTCCACATCCAGAGGAAGAACTGTGGGAGCAGAAACCCAGAAGACAAGCAACTGCCTGGTCACATGGGTCGATGGGGATATGATTGGGGATATAGACTCTAGTGCAAATAATAATATGGAAATAGGTCTGGATCCATGACACAGGTAAAACCCAATGGAATTGCATGCCAGCTACAGGAGGAGGGCAGGAAGGGGGAGGGAAAGAACATGAATCATGTAGCCATGGAAAAATATTCCAAATGTATTAATTAAATAAAATGTTTAATTAAAAAAAGAAATTTTCCCTGATATTGACCTGAAGTTGGCTTCTGAGTGACTTCTCTCCCTTTCTCATAGTTTTGATCTAGGCATCAAGCAGAACAAACCCAATCCACTTCCCCACAAAAGCCTGTAAATCCTTGAATATCTTCTTTTCTCCAGGTTAAACATCACCATTTCTTCCTAGAGCCCTCCCCATCCTGGTCACTTTCCTTTCAGTGTTCTCCAGATTGTCCGTGTTCTTCCTAAAATGGGACCTAAGAACTGAACAGAACACTCCAAGTAGAGTCTGGCTAGGGCAGAAGATGAGACCTCCATTTTGTGGAGAGGCTCAGGCAGGCCAGCTTTTCATTTCATTCCCCTCCCAGCCCTGTTCCTGATTTACCAACCCCCAAACTCTTCCTCTCTTGCTGTCTCTTCCTGAAACTGCCATCCCTACCTGGGGCCTCCTCAGCCCAGAATATCTTAACCCCGCTTTGTCCTTCTCTCTTGAGAATATTGCTCAGCAATTCCCAGCTCCATCCCTTCTCCCATTGGCAAATTCCTCCCAGGGATTCCATTTTGTTGTGAGGTTTAGACTGGCCAGACTTTATTCTCTCCAGGGCCCAGACCTTATTTCTGACCCTCAGACTTCAAGTCCCCACACCAAGTACCTTCATTTATTTAGTGTTCCTACTCATAAATCATCATTTAGTGTTCCTACTCCTTTTTTCCTTAACTTATTAGCATGCAAACTTCTTGAGGGCAGCTTGGTGGCTCAGTAGATAAAGAACCAGACCTGGAGACAGGAGGTTTATGGTTCAAATGTGACCTGAGATACTTCCTAGCTGTGTGACCCTGGACAAGTCACTTAACCACCACCGCCACCCCCCCATTGCCTACCTCTTTCTAAATTGGAAGATGAGGATTAAAAAAAGAAGAATATAAGCTCCTTGAGGGGAGGGATTGTCTTTATTTTTGCTTCTATTTGTATCTCTGTCACTTAGCACATTGCCTGACACATGGTAAGAATTTAATAAATGCTCCTATCCTTTATTCCTTCCTTCCTTCTCCACCCATGTTTCTCTTAATGCTGTCTAAAATCATATTAGCTATTACCGGCAATTCAATGATCCAGAACAATTCTGAGGGACTTATGACAAAGAACACTATCCACCTCCAGAGGAAGAACTCTTGGAGTCGGAATGCAGATGAAAGCAGATAATTTTTGACTTCTTTATTTGGGTTTTTGTTTGGGGGTTTTAGTTCTATATGATTATTTTCTTATAAAAATGAACAATATGGAAATATGTTTTGCATGATAATACATCTATTACCCAGATCGAATGGACTGCCAGCACTGGGAGGGGGAAGGGAAGGAAGGGAGGGAGATAAGTTTGATCATATAACTTAGAAAAACTTGCATGGAAATTTGTTATTAAATGTAATTGGTAAAAAAGAATTTAAAATAAAAAATAAAATTATATTAGCTAGCTTTTTTGGCTGCCATATTCCTCCGTGACCTCATAATTAAGTCTGCATGAATACCTTAGTTAATACTAATACCTAATAATTAATACTAATAAGTCTGGTCACTAATACCACCAGACCTTTGTCATCAGAATATTTTTCCATCTTCCCAGGTCTCTGCATGAGACTCTGTGAGATCTGGCTCCAAATTTTAGCTTTCCAAGTCTTCTTGGGTTTCATCTCTTCTGTCCAATCTATGAGCCAACCCTCCTGGTTTCACGATATCTGCTCATTAGATTACCATGCCATCTATGCTTTCAAAATATCTGAGAAAAAGGTGAACAGTACAGAGCCAAGGACCCACACCTGGAACACTCTCCCAGAGACTCCATCCCTCCATCTGTTGCCATCTGGAGCCGGGTTATTCGACCATTTTGGCATTCTGTGATTCTGATAGGTTGGCCATCTCCATTTCAAACAGACCCGAGATGGGCTGATGCTGTCTTTGAGGTATGGTCTCAGGTTCCGGCTCCGGACAACGTGGCTAAAAAATGTTGACTCAGAGCCAATACTGTCTAACATTTCCTTTCTCAGGCTCCCCAGGACCGGGAGATAAGGCAGCTCCAGGTGGGGCTTTGCAAATAGACACATCTCATGACTGTCTGGATCTTGGAAATTCTGCTTTTTCACTTTGGTAAACATCTAAAGCTGGGAAATAATTTTCCCCTGGGACAAAAACATTGGGGTGGTTGAGTATGCCAGTCAAGGTATATTTATTAAGTGGCAGAAGTAGTTACAATAATAATGATAATAATAATAATTAGCATTTAAATGGTGCTTTAAGGCTTGCAAAGCTCTTTACCTATCTCATTTGATCTTCACAACAACCCTGTAAAATAAGTACCATGATTCCATTTCAACAATGAGGAAACTGAGGCTAAAAGGAATGAAGTGACAACAATGAGGAAACTGAGGCTAAAAGGAATGAAGTGACAACAATGAGGAAACTGAGGCTAAAAGGAATGAAGTGACCTATCCAGGATCTCACAGCTCGCTGGTAAAAAGCAGCCCCCGATTTGAGCACAGGCATCCTAACAGTTCCAAATGCAATGCTCTGGAGAGAAAAGATAGAAAAGGGATTGATGCTTTTGTTTTTAACAGAATTGAGATGGCCTTGCAGGGGAGAGAGCCAGAACAGAGGGAGAGATTAAAGATAGGAGAGGAAGAAATGATCGATTGATCTGGCTCCCAGAGGAGATGGGAAAGGGAGGGGATCAAGGGCAATGTCATCACTTGCCACTGAGCAAAAGGAAGATGGATGATAATGGCATGGTAGAGGAGAGAGGAAGGGGCTCTTCTCAATAAATCAGGAATCTAGGTAAGCAGCAGAGAGGGCGGGGTGAAATTGTGGGCTTCAGGAAAGGGGCAGCGAAGAGACAGCTGATTGCCCATCTCTGCCATGTATGTTCTACATTCCAAGAGCTAGCCCTAACCCCATGGTTCTGAATCTATAGAGATGCACATCCATGGACCAACCGGCCCAGCATCACTCGCTCCTATTCAACAGCAGAGGGCAGCAGAGGCAACCCCAGGGAGGCACCACCTAGACAGTCACTAGAATAGAATTGTGGACAGGGATGGAGGGGCAGAGACCCAGAGATCGCCCGTTTTGACTGCCTTAATGACTGATTCAGATTGTTCCAGCCTGATCGATGGGAGCCCCTGAACGGAATAGAATGTTAATCGATCGACTCTGAGAGTTGGGTCCTTAGAACAGAGACCGTCCAAGCTAGAAGGGTTCTTGGGGACCTCTTAACCCAAGCTCCTCATTTTACAAAGGAGGAAACCTGAGACTAAGAGAAGACTTGGCCATGGATACACAGTGATAGAGCAGAGTCAGGATTCGAACCCAGGTCCTATGATTTGAAACTCCAGTGTTCCAAGGATCTAACACTACTATCAGCTAGAATGTACCTATGGGCATTGACTTTAGCATGTTCGAGCTAGAAGGAACCTTAGAATGCTCCTAGGGAGTGTGGTGTGATGACAATGTACTTGGCATTAAGAGATCTGGCTCAAAACACTTATCTACTGAATGGGGAGCACAGGCAAATCACATCACCTTTCCCAATTTTCTTTTCTGTAAAATGGGGGCAATTATACTTGTACAACCTTGTAGGTTTGCTGTGAAGTACTGTATGCTTTAAGGCACTATAAAGGGGACAGCTAGGTTGCTCAGTGGATTGAGAGACAGACTTAAAGATGGGAGATCCTGAATTCAAATCTGGTTTCAGTCACTTCATAGATGTGTCACTCTGGAAAAGTCACTTAACCCCCATTGCCTAGCCCTCACTGCTTTCCTGCCTTAGAACCTTGAAATACAGTATCAATTCTAAGACAGAAGGCAAGGGTTGTTTGTTTTTTTTAAGCATTATAGAAATAACTTTTAAAATGTCTAGGTACTTTGGGACACAGTCAATATTTGACTTGACTTGACTATACTCACTTGTTACAAAGGGTTTTTATTTTTCTCCCAAAATTTTTTGGGGGGTGACAAATAAGAAGAGAAAAAATAAATACTTAATCAATGAAAAAAAATTTTAATCTAAAAACATTAGTGCTAGAAGGGAATAGTGTGGAACAATAGAAAGGACACCAGGCAGAGTCGCAAGACCTTGCATTGATTCTTGTTTCTATCATTTTCTAGGTGTATGACCTTGGCTAAGTCACTTCACCTCTTTACTCCCAACTCTAAATCTTATGATCCTTGTCTTCATTCTCTAGGACATTCAAGATTTCCTATATCTGCTCTCTCTCCTTTACAATCTATGGCTCACATACTAGTCAGACTGATCTTACGTAGGCTTTTCTTTGCTTACAAGTCTTCAGTGACTCCCAAGTAAACCTCAGACTATTTAACCTGGCATACAATGCCTCCACAATATATTGGCTATGATGGCAATGAACTTTTCTAGCCTGATCCTGCATTGCTCCCTCTCACCCAAATCATTGGTTATGGCCCAATTAAAGTTGACAACTCAAAGTATAGCTCATGTCCTCTCGCTTTCCATTCAGACTCTTCTCTTGTCACATCCCTAATCTCTGGTCCAAAGTCCATTTTATTTCCCATTTCCAGAGTGCCCGTAAGCAAATTACAACAACCCTGTGAGATAGAGTGCAGAGAATATTCTCCCCATCATACAGATGAAGAAACTGAGGCTCAGCGAGTTGACCAGTTGCAGAGCTAAAGAGTAAACTTGACTGGTACAATTCAGAGATATCTGATCTTAACTGTAATCTTCAGTACTTACTCTCCCAACTCTAGCCATCACACCATGCTCCAGCTTTAGGGGACAGAACCACAGAATCTTAGAGCTGGAAGACGTCCCAGAAGCCATCTCGTCCAGCCCCCATCTGAACAAGGATTCCTTCTGCAGCTTTGCCAACAGGTGCTTCTCCATCCTCCCACTCAAGACCTCCAGGGATGGGAAACTCCCTCCTCTTTCCGCTCCAGCATCACTTACACCAGAGGGATCTGACGCACACCAGCTAGTTCATTCATTCATGTATCCGATGAGCAACCACTTATTAACTGCCTACTATGTGGCGAGCCTGCTGCTCTCTGCTGGGGAACATCCAGAAGATAATTGTATCCTTAGCCTCCTTCTGCTTTGGGACCTGAAGCCTCAGCTGTTCTTAGAAAAGGATGGAAGCCAAACCACCAGCTTTTACCCTGATACTTTGTACTCTCCCTCCTACATGGCTGCCTTCTGACTGCCAAGCATCCTCAGCCTGGTCCTGGGAGAAAGAAAGGACCGAAGATGGATTGTTCAATTAAGCTGTCAGGGCTGAGTTACACTGAGTTACACACACACACACACACACACACACACACACACACACACACACACACACACACACACACACATCCAGGTCTGCAGATTCCTTTTCAAGGGAAACCTAAAAAACTTTTGCTGGAGAGGATAGAATTTTAAAATCAAGACTCAAAATCAGTGTATCTTAGGCTCTTAGTATACAAAAAATATTTTTAAATCTAATCTTGGGATCACAGAGTCTTCGAATCTTAATGTCATAGAAAAAAATTTTAATAATATAGTCTGGATCGTAGGATTTAAAATGACAGACTATTAGAATCTGAATGGCAGGGAATTATATAATCTTAGAATCTTATGACCTTTTAGGACATGTAGGTGGCTCAGTGGATAGAGAAACAGGTCTGGAGACAGGGAGAGCTTGCCTTCAAATCTGACCTCAGAGAAAAAAAAGCAATGAAAAATATGGAAATATGTTTCACATCATAAGACATATATAACCCAAATCAAATTGCCATCTCCTGGAAGAGGGAGGAAAGAAAGGGATAGAGATGATTCAAATCTTATAACTTAAGAAAATGTAGGTGGAAAATTATTATTACATGAAATTGGGAAAAGAAAATATCTTTTTTGGGGAAATGTTTATTTAATTAATTAATTTAGAAGATTTTTCCATGGTTACAAGATTTGTGTTCTTTCCCTCTCCTCTTCCCATCCCCCTCCGGTAGCCGACACATAATTCCACTGGGTTTTACATGTGTCATTGATCAAGACCTATTTCCATATTATTGATATTTGCACTAGGATGATCATTTGGAGTCTACATCCCCAGTCATATCCCCATAAAGCCATGTGATCAAGTTTTTCTTCTGTATTTCTACTCCCACAGTTCTTTCTCTGGATGTGGATAAAATATCTTTTAAAAATAAAAATAAGTAATTTTAAAGTACATACCAAAAAAATCTGACCTCAGATATTTCTTAGCTGTGTGACCCTGGGCAAGTCACTTAACCCTCATTGCCTAGCCCTTGCCACTTTTCTGTCTTAGAATTGTAGCAAAGGAAAATAAAGGCTGCAAGGGATGGTGGACAGGGGCTTGAGATCAGAATCTTCCTGAGCCTGCTTGGGTCAGAATTCCTAGGGACAGTTGAGTAACTGTCAATCTGGACCTGAGAGAGAAAGGAGACAGGTGTATGTGTGAATCATCTTGAAGCCCAGTCTTCTGCTGGACAGTGATTTGAGTGTAATATCTACTTGGAAGGGATCATCTGTGGACATTACACATGGAATTCCTGTTTCTGGCTCACCAAGGATTCTTTGTGAGATACTGATCCCCTTTTGGACTTGCCTTTAGATAACTTGGGTTTTAGTCTAGTGTAAGTCAGATATTGATTATTTAGTGGGTAAAAGAATTCAGATTTCACCCTTTCCCATTTCCATTTCCTTCATCTCTTCTATGTTAAAATAAATTCAATATTTATGTTTTTCCCTCTGTATTACTTTCCTTCCCCCTATCCAAATTACCTTAGCAAGCTCAGTTGCCCAGCAAAATTCATCAAACTGATCCAGATTTTTCATGTCGACATGACAGGGGAAGTCCTATCTGGTGGAGAGACTTCCTATCGCTTCAACATCTTCAATGGCATGAAACAAGGCTGTGTCCTCGCACCGGTACTATTCAACCTATACTTCACCCAAGTATTACGACATGCTGTGATGGATCTAGACCTGGGCGTCTACTTCAAATACCGACTGGATGGCTCACTATTCGACCTTTGCCGCCTGACTACAAAAACAAAGACAACAGAGAGACTCATCCTGGAAGCTCTCTTCACAGATGACTGTGCTCTCATGGCCCACCAAGAAAATCATCTTCAAACCATTGTGGACAGGTTCTCCACTGCAACAAAACTGTTTGGCCTGACTATCAGCCTCAGCAAAACAGAGGTGCTGTTCCAACCTGCACCAGGGAAGCCAACTAACCAGCCATGCATTACAATCGACTGCACGCAGCTTTCTAACGTCAACACTTTCAAGTACCTGGGCAGCACCATCGCCAACGACAGGTCCCTAGACCACAAGATTAATGCCAGGATCCAAAAGGCCAGCCAGGCACTTGGGCGGCTGCGCTGCAAAGTCCTCCAACACAGAGGTGTGAGCACTGCGACAAAGCTCAAAGTGTATAACGCAGTGGTCCTCAGCTCGCTCCTGTACGGTTGCGAGACATGGACACTGTACCGGAAACACATGAAACAGCTGGAGCAATTCCACCAAAGCTCTCTCCGGTCAATCATGAGGATCCGATGGCAGGACCAAATCACCAATCAGGAAGTCCTCAACAGAGCCAACTCCACCAGCATCGAAGTCATGGTCCTCAAAACCCAGCTTCGATGGTCTGGACACGTCATCCGCATGGACCCACAGCAAATACCAAGACAGGTATTCTATAGTGAACTGTCAGCTGGACTCAGGAAACAAGGCCGGACGAAGAAAAGATTCAAGGATCAGCTAAAGTCCAACTTGAAGTGGGCTGGCATTACACCAAAGCAACTAGAACTCGCTGCCTCTGACAGAAGCAGCTGGCGAACCCACATTAACCATGCCGCCGCCACCTTTGAAGATGAGCGACGTCGATGTCTTGCCGCTGCGCATGAAAGCCGACACCAGGCCATAACTGCACCTCCAGTAACAACTGGCGTTCCATGCCCCATGTGCCACAAACTATGCGCCTCAGCCTTTGGACTTCAAAGCCACATGAGGGTACATCAATAGATGATAATGCACAAAGACAATTGTCATTCTCGGTCACCAAGAGACTACCACTTACTTACTTACATATACTTTTAACAGAATTGATACTAAGACAGAAGGTAAGGTTTAAACAATAATTAGGATCTTATGACCTTGGTATCCTAGAATTATGCTTTAGTAAATCTGTGATTTCATTGGGCGGGCTGCCATTTTGGATCACAGTCCTTTCTTCATTTTATTGGAAGACTTTTTGAGATGCTATCACTCAAAATTAATCACTCCCCAAATTAAAAACACATCGCCTTGTGGCCAACCTTTGGTCCTAAGTCTTTTTGTGCTTGGTTAGATTGGAACCTAGTTGGCAAACACATAGAGGTGGGACCTGCTAGATTCTGGGCTCTGCCAAGGGCAAACCTACACCACAATGACGCTTTAGTGGGCCACAGTGGAAGGTCAGCAAATAATACAAATTTGAACTCTCAGAATCAAATCCCCTCTTCAAGAATCTTCAATGATTCACTAGTACCTACCAAATAAAGTTTATATTTTCTATCCCAGAATTCAGGATCTTCCACAAAAGTGTCCCCACCTCCACATCTGACTTCATCTCTTGCTATTTCCCTACAGTCATGAAAACTGGAGTACTCTGTACTATTTGAGTATGTACCTCCTGCTTTCTCAATTCAGTGATTTGGTTCACACTGTTTCTTCCAGCTAAGATGTCTTTTTTCTCTTCATCCCAACCTGTCAAAACACCAGCCTTCTTTCTAGGCCTAGCACAAATGCCACTGCTTACAAAAGCCTTCCTCAATCCCATCAGAAATTATTTTCTCCCACTCTGGGAAAAAAAAATCAGGATCTCTTGCAATCTGCTAGTTCTTATCACTCTCTGCCTTGTACATTAGCTATGTGTCCATAGACATCCCTCCCCAACTGTAATAAAGGAGATACTCTTGTAATAGAGAGACACTTGCTGAGGGTGTCTATTGATCAATACTAGATGGCTAATGGATCAAGGGTTTTACCTACCCTCCACCCTTCACCTCCCTCTTCAAAAGCCTTTCAGCTTCGCCCCTCCCCCCTTTCCCTTCAGTTTCCCTCAGGGTAAACTATGAGATTTAGAGAAGATACTCTTTTCTCTTGATTTCTCTAAGGGGTTTATTGGGGAAGACAGGACAAGAATAGAGGATGAGGTAAGAGGGATGGGGTTTTCCCTAGTCTATACAAGGAGCCTTGGTTCTGAGGATATTGGGGAAATGGCAATCAGTCACTGGCTGGGACAGTCAGAGAGAGATAAGAGGACAAATATTTTTCTTCTTTCTTCTTTGTCTTCTAGCCAGTCAGGTAAATATCAGTCAGTCAGCAAAAGCTTCAGGATCTTCACAGCCACAAACAGCTAAAACTTAATTCACAAGCCTCTCCCCCAGCTCCAGAAGCCAAAAGGTCTCTCTGCCTAGGTAGAAGTAAGACCATCCCAGTTCAGCTGCTGGCTTGGCTCCAACTGTTTTTTTCCTGGTAACATTCCAAAAGGAATGTTCCTTTGATTGACAGATGATGTCCTTTGCATGTATTGCAGATTCTCTCTTCCACATTCCTCCCTTTTTTATATATTTTTTTTAAACCCTTATCTTCAGCCTTGGAGTCAAGCAGTAAGGCTAGGAAATGGGGGGTCAAGTGACTTGCCCAGGGTCACACTGCTGGGAAGTGTCTGAGTCCACATTTGAACCTAGGACCTCCGTCTCTAGACCTGACTCTCAATCCACTGAGCTACCCAGCTGCCCCCCTCCCTTTTTTATCTTAACAAAAGTTTTGCAACCAGTAAAATTTGAATGATACTTACCTTTTAAATATTCTTACCTAATTCTTACCCTATATTATCTTAAAACATTCCTTTACCCCCCCCAAAAAAATAATAAATCCTAACTTATCTCAGCTAGTCTTGTCTACCTAGATCTATGCTAAGACTGGGTATAGGAAAATGGTTTAGGTAATAGGGATTTACATGAACATGGTTTTTACATAATAACAAATTATGTAACAATTTTCAAACCATTTCAACAATTTTCATAACATTTTGAATATGCAACTATCTTATCTCCTAATGTCTATAAATACAACTAAGAAATTTTCTAGTACTAACAGTTACCAACCCAAATCATAATGCAATCTACTTCTATACTTAAGTAGTTCTATGTCTGTCTCTATTTTCCTAAGACTTGAACAAATTCACTAAGCTGTCACTATTGTTAGTCATTAGAATATTAATACATTATTCTAATATAATTAGTTTATTAGTACATTATTATGTACATGTGTACATAAGTTGTGTTATTACAGATTTACATATGTATATCATTCTATATTTCTGTGCAAACTCATGCAGATAAGAAATATTTTAGTCTGTTTGAATTTTCTACAGAAATTTATATCAGTGTGTCTCTTGTTTTGCAACTATGCATGTCGTATAATTATCCATTCCATGCGATATCTTCCTTTTTTTTGTAGGATGTGCATGCATATATGTGATGTTAACTTGTATGACGTATTCTTATGTCATAAGTCCAAAATTCACAGTCCTTCCATGTCCTTTTATGTTGATTGTATAAACTCTATCTTCATCTCTGGTCCCACATCTCTTGTCATCTGTTCAGCAAGCCAGTGGTCAGCTTTCAGTCTTGATTGTATTCCAGTGTTTTCCCATTCAGGACAAACTCAGGAACATACCAGAACATGCATGTATGTAAGGTTTTTACATGTGTATTTATGTAAGATTGAAATTTTCATGGCGCATGGAAGTAAGTTGAATTCTTCATGAATGCTTGTCAGAATACCTCAGTTATTCTTCATGTGTGGAAATAAGCATTACATGTGTATATATCTTCATGAGTATACATAGGCATGACATGTGTTCTTCATGTGTGTAAGATTTGCATGTGTACATCATCATGAATGAGTGTAAGAAATATAGCATTGTGCATAAGTTCTTAGAGTTTTTTATGAATATTGATATGAAGTTTGCTAATCTATTTGATGTTTGAATTTTTTTTTTCTTATCCTATACCAGGGATTGTGGGTTCGAGTTCCATCTGGGGTGCCAGTTGTAATAAAGGAGATATTCTTGTTATAGAGAGATAATTGCTGAGGGTGTCTATTGATCAATACTAGATGGCTAATGGATCAAGGGTTTGACCTACCCTCCACCCTTCACCTCTCTCTTCTGAAGCCTTTAGCTTCCCCTCCCCCATCTCCAGTTTCACTCAGGGTGCACTATGAAATTTAGAGAAAATATTCTTTCTCTTAATGTCTCAAGTAAGGAGATTTATTGGGGAAGACAGGATAAGGATAGAGGATGGGGTAAGAGGGATGGGGTTTTCCCTAGTCTAGCAGGTTTGGAGGATATTGGGGAAATGGCAATCAGTCACTAGCAGGGACAGTCAGAGAGTTTAGAGGACAAATATTTTTCTTCTTTCTTCTTTTAACCAGTCAGATAAATATCAGTCAGCAAAAACTTTAAGGTCTTCACCATCAGCCACAAGCAGCTAAAACTTAATTCAAAAGCCTCTCCCCAGCACCAGAAACCCCCAGGTCTCTCAGCTTAGGTCAGAAGAAGTTCAGCCCAGCTCAGCTGCTGGCTCGGTTCCAATTGTCTTTTCCCTGGGAACATTCCAAATGGAATGTTACCTTTTGATTGACAGATGATGTCCTTTGCATGCATTGCCGATTCTCTCTTTCACACAACCCCAACTGGACAGTGACCTCCTGAGAGCAGTCACTATGTGAACAGAGAAGCATAGAAGCAAAATGAGTTTAGCAACATGTAACGGATAGATTATTATTTTTTTAATCCATACCTTTTGTCTTAGAATCAATATTGTATATTGGTTCCAAGGCAGAAGAGCAATAAGGGCTAAACAGTGGGGATTAAGTGACTTGCCCAGGATCATACAGCTAGGAAGTATTTGAGGTCAAATTTGAACCCAGGACCTCCCATCTCTAGCCTCTAAGTCACCTATATGCCTTGTAAAGGATGGATTATAAGGGGAAAACTGTATATATAAGATGATTTAAGGGTCCTGAACCATCCTAATCTCCCCAACAATCCTTAAACCAGTGCCTTTCACAGAGGTACTCAATAAACATCACTGACTGACAACAGAATCTGTGATTTCATCAAGTTGGGTCTTTATCCCACCAATATAGACCAAAGGCCTTTTCAGATTTTAGTGGACAGTCTTTGAAAGTTACTGTGGCCCCAAATAGCTCATCTCCTAGGAACCAAACCCTCTAATATTGAGCTTCTCTACCCTTGGCGAGGCTGGTCCATGACCAGGCCTGTAATGGCAGTCTTTCCAGCTTAATAGGATTTAGCAAAGGGCAAAGCATATAAGAAGGCATTTAATCAATGCTGAGTGATTGACATTCGAGAGTTTATGGTTCACTGATCTCCCTTGGAGAGGGATGAGCCAACTCCCAAGTCAGGTAGTCATGCCTCATGCAAGCCAAGCAATTTTTATTTTATGCTTTACAGAGCAACAATAGTGATATTTATTTTTTACTTAAAATTTTTTAAACTTTTTAATAGTTTATTTTCCCAATTACATTTTAACTTAAAATTTTATTTAATATATTTAACTTTTTAATAGTTTATTTTCCAATCATATTTTAACTTAAAATTTTATTTAACTTTTTAATAGTTTATTTTCCCAATTACATTTTTCACTTAAAATTTTATTTAACTTTTTAATAGTTTATTTTCCCAATTACATTGATATTTATTTTATAAATGTATTCCTTGTAAGGTCCTTGGGGGCAGGCCTATTTTTCCATTTCTCTCTTTGTATACTAGTTTCTGGCACACACAGTACCTTGTATACAGCAGGTGCTTGATAACTACTTACCAAATTGATTTACATCGAATTGAACTAAACTCAGATCTCTCCTGCCTCTCAGTCCTGGACTACATTCGCAGGCTCGTTAAATCTAACTCCTTTTCTAAACGATAAGTCGAGAATCGTTTATTAAGCATTTATTGAGTGTCCAACACTGAGTTAAACATTGGGAATACAAATAGAAGAAGAAAAGAAAGTCAGTTCCTGCCCTCAAAAAGGTGACATTCTAATAGGAGAGAGGACCTATGAAGAGAACCGAAAAGCTGGAAATTGGCACGGGTGGGTGGGTGAGGAATGACAGTCCTTACAGCACTTCTCACCCCAATCTTCCCATTTCTAAGTTAAACCTCTTTAGCTCCTTTCACCGATCCTCCTAAAGCCTGGTCAACGATTCCCACCCTTTCCAATCTGGCTGCCTTCCTCCCTCTGGACATGCTCCAAAAATCATGTCCCAGCTACATAATATGTAATCCTGTGTGCCCTTTCCTTGCCAATTAGTCACATTACCTTGCACTAAGTGCATGGCACTATTCCTAACTGGGATGCCCCTTCGGTCATGGTGTGACATTTGACACATCTGCTGCCAAGCTGGTCACAAGATCATAGTAATTGAATCAAATCCAGTCTAGAATTTTCTAACTTAAATCATAAGACTTTGAGATTTAGAGCTGGAAGAGACATCAAAGACCATCTCCTTCAATACACATTTTATTGAGGCCACTTGAGGCTTAGGAAGTGTTTGGCCCAAGGGCAGACAAGAGCCAGGACAGAATTTGAACCCAAGTCCTCCAAACCCAGAGGACTTGCCATGACATAACTACTTCCATACTTTTGTCAATGCTGAACCCCATGTCTAGAGGGCCATGTCACCTCTCTCTCCAAATCCTCCCCCTGCTTCAAGTGCCAGCTCTAGCATACCTCCTCTAGAAAGCCCTCGCTAATCATTCTGGTCCTCTGGGTTCTAATCATTCTGATTTTCAGTAGACCTGCCATTTAGTGCTTAAATATCCTCTAATTATTTTAACGTGTCTCTCCCTATGATCATGCAATTTAAGGTTACAAAGGCCCTTAAGTAGTACTTGATACAACTCCCTTATTTTACAAAGGCAGAAGTTAAGAAAGCAGCAGAATGTAAGGGCAAGAACATTTGGACTCGTTTCAGAAGCCCTGGGTTCAAATTTTGAATGATTACAACCCTTTAACCTCCCTCAGAGGGTGGGAAAGAAAAAGTATTTATCAGGTGTTGACCACATGGCAGGCACTGTGCTGAGTACTTTGTAAATCTTATCTCATTTCATCTTTATAATAAGCCCGAGTTGGTGTTCAGCCATTTTTTAGCTGTATCTGACTCTTCATGACCCCATTTGGGATTTTCTTAGCAAAAATCCTGGAGTTGGGGAAACTAGGTAGCTCTGTAAATCAAATCTGGCCTCAAGCACTTCCCAGCTGTGTGACCCTGGGCAAGTCATTTAATCCCAATTGCCTAGCCCTTACTGCTATTCTGCCTTGGAATCAATACTTAATAACAATTCTAAGACAGAAGGTAAGGGTTTAAGAAAAAAGATTTTTAAAAATGATTTGTCATTTCCTTCTCCAATTCATTTTACAGATAAGAAACTGAGGCAAACAGGGTTAAGTGACTTGCTCAGCCACACAGCTGATAAAGGTCTGAGGTCAGATTTGAACTCATGATGATGAGTCTTTCTGATTCCAAACCCCAAGTTCTATCCATCCTACCACCTAGCGTCCCAGAAACCCTGAGAAGTAGGTGCAAATAATGAGCCCCATTTTATAATTGAAGAAACTGAAGAAAATAGAGGTAAAGTGATTTGCCTGGGGTAAAAGTCAATAAGTGTTTGAAACAAGATTTGAACTCAATTATTCCTGACTTGCAGCCCAACATTATAAAGCATCACCTTGCTGTTTCGCTCAGTTTCAGTGTCCTCATCTATTAAATTATTGGGGTGAGGGGCAGCTATATGACTCAATAGATTGAGAGCCAGACCTAGTGATGGGAGGTCCTGGGTTCAAATATGGCCTCATATTTTCTAATTGTGTGACTCTGGGCAAGTCACTAAACCCCTATTGCCTAGCCCCTACTGCTCTTCTACCTTGGAACCAATGCATAGTACTGATTCTAAGATGGAAGACAAGGGTTTAAAATTAAAGAGAGAAAGAGAAAGGCAGAGACAGAGATACAGAGATGATTAGAGAGAGAGAAAGAGAGAGAGAGGGAGACAGAGAGAGACAGAGACACAGAGAGAGAGATAGAGAGAGGGGGAAAGACAGAGTAAGAGATACAGAGATGGGGAGAAAGACAGAGACAGAGACAGAGACAGACAGAGAGGGAAAGGCAGAGATAGAGATACAGAGATGGTTAGAGAGAGAGAAAGAGAGAGAGAGACAGAGAGAGAGAAAGGCAAAGACAGAGAGAGAGAGAGAGAGAGAGAGAGAGAGAGAGAGAGAGAGAGAGAGAGAGAGAGAGAGAGAGGGAGGGAGACAGACAGACAGACAGACAGAGACAAAGAGAGAGAGGGTTTGGATTAAAGCAGAAGGGTCAAAAAAACATGACCTATAGGCCAAAACTTATTTAATATTAGGAGTTGATGGAGAAACATTAAAACATAGTTGAGAAATGTCCCCCAAAAGAACTAAAATACAATAAGCTATAGATAACATTAGATTTTAAAACTGAGTCACTGTGCCACAATCATCGGGATCTTTCTGTAAGGGTCAGAGGCTCCTGTGACTCCTTCTAGTGTCCATGAACTCATGGAAAGCGGATGACTTTCATAGTCACTTGGTTCTTCCAACTCCAAAAGGCAGGGTTGGTTGGCTTGTTCCCTCAATATCCTGGGCTGGCTCCATCAATTAAGGGCTTGGTGATGCCAGGTCATCGGGTGCAGATTATGAGTGTTGAGAGAAGCGCAGGACCTCAGCGGGGAAATACTGTATAATGTCACTGGCTAGGGAGTAATTGAACAATCTCCAGAGAGACCAAGGAATAAGCAGAAGCCAGTTTGCTCAGTTCCTTGGCTTTTCCTTTCTCCTTATCTGAAAAGCTTTGGAATACCAGAAACTCCAGTCACTCCCCTTCTTCCCCATTAATGTAGTTACTGGTTTGTACCATAAAATAGAGAACATAGTACTTCTCTGGACTAGCTGCTAGATGGGCTCCTTGGGATTCCAATCAGGGAGCTCTAAGGGGTGAGACTCAGCAGTGCGTGCCCCCGCCAGCTGTGTTTCCCTCCTGGTCAGGGATCAGTAGCTAGATCATTTATTCTATTTAACAACTTAGTATGGAAGGGCAAGGGAACAAGCCATTATTGCCAGGCACTTTACAAATATCTCATTTGATCCTCACAACCCTGCGAGGTCAGTGTTATTATTATTCCCATTTTATAGTCGAGGAAACTGGCTTTCCCTGGATTACTGAGTAAGTGTCTAAGGCTGGATTTGAATTCACATCTTCCAGACCCCAAGCCTAATGCTCTATTCACCGTACCACCTTGCATGGGGTAGATTATTACAAAAGGGTATTTACTTGCAAGATACGGCAAGAATAAATGTATAAGAAATGTTTTCCTAGATGCCTCGAGGACATAGTGCCCCTTTTACCTCTGTTATGAAATACTGTTGTGCCATAAGAAATAACAAACAGAATGATCACCCCAAAATCTTAGAAAGACTTTGATGAACTGATGCAAAGTGAAGTGAGCAGAACCAGGACAACGCTGTATACAGTAACAACAATAATGTATGATGATCAGCTGTGGATGATTTAACTATCATCAACAAGGCAAGAATCTAGTACAACTCCAAAGGACTCCTGAAGAGAAAAGACATCTGTTGTCATAGAAAGAACTGAAAGAGTCCGAATGCAGATTGAAGAGAACCATTTTTCACTTTATTTCCTCCCTGAATCTTTCTTTGGTCTTAAGTGATATGTCTTGTTTCACAAAAGACCAAGGTGGAAATCTGTATTCCATTACAAGCAGAGGCAAAAGGGATAATCCTATGTCCTTGAGGCATTGAGGAAAATACTTATTATAATACCTTTATTCTTGCTATACTCTGAAAGTAAATACCCTTTTGGAATTTTTTTTTTCTGGTTTACAGCTCCAAGTTTATTGGTTCCAACACAGCCAAGAAGATGCAAGTACTCCCGACTAGTATACAGAAGAAGGAGATCAACACCAAACAGTTATTTAGCTCAAATGAAGGTGACAACGTTCTCCCAAGGGGAATCTCCTTCATCTTTCTCCAGTTCAGTTAATAAGACATTTTAATAAAATAAAGAGGGATGAGTTATGTTAAAGTTAGTTCATGCATTTTCTTTACAAATAAACTCCAAATTCTATAATACAACTAAAGCTAAATGTGCATATTAATAAGCACAAAAGGAGATGATAACATGTCCAACTTATGCCAAATTCCCTGCTGTCTTGGGGAGGGGGGATGGTTAGGAGGGAGGCAGAGAACATGGATTGGAAAATGTAAAAAAAAAATTATTATGTATTGTGTTTAGTATGATAATATATGTGTAACCCATATCAAATTGCCTATCAACACCAGGAGGGGGGTGGGAGGGAGATAAATTTGATCATATAACTCAGGAAAACTTGTGTAGAAATTTGTTATTACATGTATCATGTTATTGCATTGGTAAAAAAATAAAATAAAAAGCTAAAAACAAAGTTCTTAAAACATATATTAAAATTTTTTTAATATTTTAAATTGTATCAACATGTAAAAAATTTTTAATTAAAAAAAGGATAAAGCTTTGGGTTAATTCCATGCTCGCCCTGACGCCTCTGGCACCAAACCAAATGTCTTCCACTTCCTAACTTCCTTTTTCTCTCAAAGGTGAGAGATTTGATCTGATCTCTTGTGTTTGGAGTCTCAGAGTCTTCCTCAACTCTTTCATCCCCCTCTCTTCTCATGTAAAGTCAGTTGCCAGTTCTTGTTGATGGCCATAAATTCTCTCTAAGCCCTTCCTTCTTTTCACCTTAGTACAGGATCCTCATTACTGTTCCCTTGGATTATCTCAGGAACTTTCCAGTTAGTCTCCCTGAATCCATTCTCTCTGGTCTCTAATTTATTGTCTGCTTAGCTGCCAAACTGATATTCTCCATAGTGGAGCTCAAGTCATATATCACTCTTAATCCTAAAGTTTCAGCAGCTCCTTGTGGCCCCTAAAGTCAAATGCAAGCTCATGTCTTTGGATCTAAAGTCCTTTACAATCTGATTCTCATCTCTATTTGCAGTGTGATTTTATGGGACTCTTTCCCATATGCCCCATATTCTAGACATCCCATCTCTGGGCCTTTGCCAAGGCTTTCCCTTATACCTGGAATATTCTCTTATCCCATAATGCCAGGGAGCAAGCAACATGGCGCATGTCCTCGTAGGCAGTCATGCCTAGAAAAATTGAGGACAGCTCTGTGGCTAGTGGTCAAATGTTTCCATGCCCTCCAGTCTCTTAAATCTATCTCCAGACATGCAAACTCCCAGGAAGGCTCAGGAAGCAGCCTTGTTGGTTCCCCAATACTGAAAAACAGAACCACAATCAATTGTTGCTTGGCTTAGAACTTGGGCCAAAAGGCATGACTATTCTTCTTCTACATTGGGTTCTAACCAGCATGATATAATTGAGAGAGCACAGAATGTGGCATCAAATCACCTGGAAAGTAGTCCTGGTCTGCCATTTCTTTCCTGAGTGACATGGGGTGAGTCAGTTGCTGTATCTGAACCTTAGTTTCTTCATCTGTAAAGTGGGGAGATTGGAACAAAAAACCTTTAAATTCCCTTCTAGCTTTAGATCTGTGATCCTATGAACTCTAAGGTCCATTCCAGCTTTAAAACCTATGATGTCCAAGCTCCACAAATCCCATGATTGTATGATTCTAACTTTACTTTATAACAGGGGATTATAAAAAGTCTCAAGGATCTGGTGCTATTTCCTTCCCTAGTCTCTGTTTTCTAATCGCTCCTAAGAAAGAGGTGATCCATCATCTCAGAAAACTTTCTAGTTCTTTTTGGTAGGAAATAGTCTTATTTTTATTGTGTTTATATGTATATCATGTCTCCTGTCCTATTAGAATATAAACTCTCTGATTTTCTTTTTCGAACCCTTACCTTCTATTTCAGGAGCCACTTTAAACAAAGACTAGACAAACAGGGTTAAGAGACTTGCCCAGGGTCACACAGCTAGGAAGGATGGGGCGTCCAATTTGAACCCAGGTAGTCCTGATTCCATGTCTAGATGGAGCTCTGTCCACTGTACCAGCTCGCTACCTCAGGAATCGCTTGTGATATATCTTTGTCTCCTCACTAGCACCGATCTCACCAGACTGCCTAGATTTGTAATAAATTGTCAGGGAATAAATGAATGGGTAATACAGAACCACTGGGCCAAAGGAAGCTTGATCACTCCATCTTAAGGCCACCTAGTTCTGGGTTTAGTTGAGAACCAAGTGCAGAGCTGAGGAAACCTAACTTTAGAAAGAAAGGAGCCAGATTCTCTTTTTCCTTCTGTTTCTTTATGTTGCCACTCCAGAGTCCTGGGGGAAAAAATCACACCTGGAGATTAAATTTGGTTTCTATCTGAGGTCTCCCCCAAAGCCCAGTGTTTTAGCTCACACCCCTGGGGCCTCCCTGAAGTGGACCAGGTTCCTGCAGATGGGGGTATGGAAGGAGGGAGCTACTCGGTTGATATCCCACATTACAAACAAATGGTTGAATGAATATTTAAATAGAGTGTTCTATACCCCCTCTCCAATGAGTGTAAATGAAGATCTGTACTTCTTTTTTTTTTTTAAGCCCTAACTTTCTATCTTAGAGTTGATAACAAGTACCAGTTCCACAACTAGGAAATTTGGGTTAAATGACTTGCCCAGGGTCACATAGCTGGGAGAAGACCCACACTTCTAGACTGAATTAATCAATTGAAGGTATAAACAAATCCTAGGTATCTCTATTGAATCAATCAATCAAAAGTGTAAACTAGGGGGGTAAGCAACAGGTCCCTGGTGGATTTGGGAGGAATGAAGTGCTCTGATCACTAGATGACACAGAAAACTATTGGGTTTGGTTAAAGGAATCAAATACATCTCTGAGCCTATGTGTATTACACTGCAGTGGACAGAGTGCTAGACATGGAGACAGGCAGACCTAGATCTGAATCCTGTGTCAGATACTTGCTAGGAAAGCACTTAACCTCTATAAGCCTCTGTTTCCTTGTCTGTAAAATGGGGATAATAACAAAAGCCTCACAGGGTTGTTGCAAGGATCAAATAATATAACATATCTAAAGTAGTTTGCAAACTGCTATATATATATGCTAGTGATTATCACTGTCATCATTATTATTGGATAGAGTCCTGGATCTAGAATCAGAAGACCTGAGTTCAAATGCAGTCTCAGATATGTAAATAGTCTTGTGAGGCTGGGGAAGTTACCAACCTATACCTGCCTCAGTTTCCTCATCTATAAAATGGAGATAATAATAATAGCACCCACCTCCTAGGGAAGATCAAATAAGACAATATTTTAAAGCATTTTGCAAGCCTTAAAGTGCTACATTAATTTTAGCTATTGTACTATTATTATTATCATTACAGTGGGCCAATTCTGAGTCAGTCATTCCACAG